>NW_016690513.1:0-36583 GCF_001604755.1 Lepidothrix coronata | reverse complement strand
ATGTGTATCCAAGGCAGTATTTGTATTCCTCATTACATGCTCAGCAGAGACACTGTAACTCTTGCGCTGGGCAAGGTGTGTGTAAAGCAGATCTGAAACTGCAAGGTTGTCAAGCAAAACTACTGCACTTAGAGACCAAAGACCAACTGGGTTAATGGTTGGGCTATCAGAGTTGGCACTCACACCTTGCCCTGACACCCAGAGCTTTTGTCCTTCCTTGTAGGTGGTGTCGAAGTTCAGCAACACAGGGTGTGACTGCCACCCTTTGTTCTTTCTTCTGCATTTCCGGTCCTGACTGCACACACCTGGCAGGCAGGTGGCAAATCCTCCACAGTGCATCTCCTCCTGCCACTGCCTGAGCTTTGCACAAACAAGCCCTGCTAGCTATAGACACTCTGCTGTGAAGCGCTTACCCCAGTGGCACCAGGCAATTAAAAATAGCCTGACCAGCTTGTATCCACAGCAGGTAAAGCTGTAAGAACAGACAACAGTTCTGCTTGGGTTAAGTTCTCCTGATTTTAGTTGTGTTACGCTACTTGTCTGTCCCAAGAACTGCCAGGAACTGTTGCCTCTGGAACTGCTCTAGAAAGGATTCCAGTTAACGTGTTCAGTTCTGCTGACCTTTGCTGCCACAAAGGTACTCTGGTCTGTAGAGGAGGGTCCACTCTGTAATGTCCCCTTGTTCTGGATTTCTTTTAGGCTCCAGAAAACGACAGCCTCCCTGTCGAGGTTATGGCAAAATACAACCAATATCTCATCCCTGTTCACTGCACTGCCAAGGTAAGTTGAAATATAATAGAGCAGAGTCATGAAGCTGCAGGGGATGACAAAGTCTTTGTCCAAGCGTAGTTACCCCTCTCTGCCTTTCCACAGACAAATGGGGTGGTTCTTGCTTGGGGTATCTCCCCCTCCAGAACAGAAGCTACTCGAAGTCCCACTGATGGATGAGTTTGTGCTGCCATCACAGTGGGGGGTAAAAGTAGGGCCAGATAGCTAAAGGTATCCTGAAAAGTAGCCATTTTGCTTTCAGGTGCTGTACTGGACCTGAAAAAGGGATTCCAGGGAAGAGATTTCATACTTGGCATTTGTAAAGCAGCTGAGAAAGAGCAAACTTTAGCCAAAGGTTGTGCATTGATGCGACAGGAAGCTGTGGCAGTTTCCAGTTGCATGTAGTGGCTGTGGTTTTAAATAAAGCAAGGCCCTTTTCCTGTCTGAGGTGTGCAGGAAGGTGCTTATTGTGTGTGCACTGATTAGATATCACTGACTTGTCCTCTCTACCACTGGGACATCCTCGTGCTGCCAAGGTGGGGGTCAGTGATGACCAAAGCAGAGGTCACAGTCCTCCTGGAAAACAAACGCCACTAGGGAAAAGGGCTGCCAAAGGAGGAGCGTGGGTGATTGTCATTGGTTGTGCTTCCTTTTCCCACCTCTAGCGAGATGAAGATGCAGACAAAATAGGCACGGTGGAGTACTACGGGATGGGCGGCTACCCCGGCTTTGGCCTGCAGTACTACCCCTACTACGGCAAACTGCTGCAGCCGCGGTACCTGCAGCCGCTCGTGGCCGTGCAGTTCACCAACCTGACCTACGACACGGAGGTGCGCGTGGAGTGCAGGGCCTATGGGCAGAACATCGTCTACAGCGACAAGGACCGCTTCCAGGGACGCTTTGATATTAAATTTGACATAAAAAGCAGCTGATTGTAAGCACAACTCTCTTCCTCCCCCCTCCTCCTCCTCCTCCTAGCCATTTAAAAAGGTTAAAAAAAAAAAAAGAACAAAAAAGAAAACCTACTAGTCTTGAACAAACTGTCATACGTATGGGACCTACACGTAATCTATATGCTTTACACTAGCTTTCTGCATTTACTAGGTTAGAATGTAAACAAAGTGTAGCAATAGCGACAAATATTTATTCTACTGTAAATGACAAAAGAAAACAAAATTGAGCCTTGGGACATGCCCATTTTTACTGTAAATTATGATTCCATAACTGACTTGTAGTAAGCAGTGTTTCTGGCCCCTAAGTATTGCTGCCTTGTGTATTTTATTTAGTGTACAGTACTATAGGTGCATACTCTGGTCATTTTTCAAGCCATGTATTGTATCTGTTTTCTACTTCTTGTGAGCAAAGATTTTTGCTGTCCAAGGTGTAAATACTCAATGGGACTAGAACTGGCATGATACTTCTCATTATTTTGTTCCTTTTCAAAGAAAGGCCCACCTGTGAGATGATATTTAACAGCACTCCATAAGGCTTCTGGCTTTTCTGTGGTGTTAGGGTATTTTATTTGGAGGGGTGGCAGGGGAAACTAACTTAAGTGAAGATAAAGAGAATAGATGATTGTGTACTGTGCTTTGTAGCGAATGCTGTCTCTCCACCTCTTCCCTCATCCTCCTGTATGCTGTGTGAGAGACTGAGTCAGGCTATCACTTTACTCAGTGATAGGCATAACTCTTTGCTTTGTATATTTTCTTTTCTTTCTCTTTTTTTTTTTTTTTCCTGCTGAAGGCATCGCACACTGTGGTGCTAATGTCTTTATTGAATGTTTTAGCCATTTTCATGGTGGAAGAATTTTATATTTATGCAGTTGTACAATTTTATTTTTTCTGCAAGAAAGTGTAATGTATGAAATAAACCAAAGTCACATGTTTGAAAATAAAACTTTATTTTAAACTTTATAAAAGCAATGCAGTACCCCATAGAATGGTGTTAAATGTTGTCTAAAGTGCAAAACTCTATGTTCTAACATGTAATAATAGCCAGGAGTACAGTGCTCTTGTTGATCTTGTATTTCAGTCAGGTTGAAACATTGGACAAATAAATGAATGAACACACTGTTCTGTGTGCATCTTTTGCAAGGGGTGAGGATGGAGGCTGTTAGTTGTCCAGAATCTTGAAGAAGTACTGCACCTATTTCAAGGAGAAAATAAACTTTTATCAGTCCCAGATGGTCTCAGTGTAAGGGAGTTGAAACATCTGAAACATTGAGCTGTTACACATTAGCGCTGGTGTCTGTTAGTTACTTGTTATCCCCTCTCCTGGCCACGGAACCCAAGGAGTCTATTCCCTATTACTGCAAGCTCTCCACAGCTAGCGGCACAGGCCATGTGTTCTAGCCCTAACCACAAGTAAAATGGTTGATCCTCAGTGCAGGTTAAGGCTTCCTGAGGCAGTGTGTGCTGTGCAGCCAGAAGGCAGGGTGCACACTGAGGTCACAAGAGAGTTTCATGGCAGCAACTTGCAGTGTGTTGCTGTTGGGCCAGTGGCCAGCACTGAGGACAGGCTGTGCCTGATGGGGCTGCTCAGATGTGACAAAACATGGCAGCTGGCTTCGTGCAGGAGTCAGGCTCGCTTTATGCTGCATGACGCAGATTACAGGAAGAATTTCTCTGTGTAATGTGGCAAAACGTGACTACCCTAGAGCAAGCGGCTTGATAAAGACTTCCTAATCTAAACTCACGATACCAGAAAAGCAAGATGCTAAGCTTTTTGCCATTTGCTAGAAGGAAAAGCCTGGTTTCAGTACAGACCATGCTGGTTTCTGCACTCCTTAAGATGTTTCATGTTGTTCCCAAGGAGCAGGTGCCAGCAGAAATTGCACCTTCAGCTGTTTCATTTGCTGCTCCATGTTTATAGCAAGGCAAGGACTTAACAAACAAGCTGTGATGAAAGCTCTACAATATTTCCTGATGGAAGCTCCATCTGCAACAAGAGCTTCAGGAAAGCTGAGCCATTTTGGTGGGCTCCTCCTGCCACCATTTTGGGTGAGGAGTGGGGGTGTTGCTGCATGGCTCAACATTTGGTAGGATCAACTGTCCCTATGAATCAATTCTTAGGTTCACAGCCTGAGACAGTTAATAAAACCCCACCAACACAACAACAAAAAAACCCCAAACCCATCAACCAACCAAAATAAACTACAAAACCCCCTAACTGCTTTATTTATATAAGACCCAAGTCACAGTTAGCTAATTTATCTCCTTTTAATTTTCTATGTAAGTGCAAAGTCCAAGCATGAACTACTAATAAAGATAGTGGCTTATTCCAGGGGTTGGGACGAACACTGTGGAAAACTTACAGTGCTTGTGTTGGCTTCAGTGAGCAAGTGTTGAAAAGGTCTTAGGAACTGCATATGAAATTAAGCAAAAACAAACCTTTACCCAACATCTCTGCCCCAATCACTTTCCTGTACCACATCAGTGAAAGCAGGATGGCTGCTCAGATCACTAATTAACCAGGCAGAAGGGCTGCACATGCCTGGCAGCCGCCCACTGAAAAGACCCACCTGTTCACAGGCTTCAGGACAACTCTGATACCAAAGGACCGTACCCCAACACCCCCCGCAAAAGACACACACTCCGATATATCCCCTTTTCCCATTAGAAATGCTGCAGTAATTTGTCAGACCTAGTAGAGATAAAGCAATGAAAGGCTGCAGGATTATTTAAAAAAATTCCAAACAACCAAAGTCCAAAAAAACCTCACTCTACCCCCTCACCCCACCCCTGTGACAAGCAGGTATAGTCTCTTGGCTGGCCAACCAACTCGCCCTGGCACCAGTACTTCTGGTACACAACAGTCTTGATACTAAAATGGCCTTTCACAAACTGGTACTGTCACAGTCTTGCTGGGCTAAGTGGCTGACCAACAGCCCTGGGAGCAGGGAGGCTGCAGGCAGGGGAGGGGGTCAAGATGTGACATCTCATCAACTCAATTTGAAATATGCTTTGCCATCAAGATTTTTCTTTTAATATGTGCTGTATTGTCTGTAAAACTCCAGTCTCCTCAGAAAGGCATCGCCTTCCTTACTGCCTAATAGGACATTATGTTATAAACTGCCAGTTTGAACATGTTGTTCTTTCTGCCAGATTGACTCAACATAGTAAAGAATAATTGCAGCCATTAAAGTGAATTTCATCTCCCTTCTTGTTATATGGGACACCTGCATTTCATAGTTAAGAGAGACACACAAAACCACTAGTAAGATAAAAAGCAGAGACAGAGAGAGAGAGAAAGACACACACACACACACACACACATATATATATTTAACAACATAAGCCTTTAAGGATGTGTCTGCACAAACACTTGCACTAACACACACCAGCTACCAGTTTCACAGCTCTGAGCACTGGCACTTCTGGGCTTCTGTTCCCAGCTTGGCCCAGGGCACCTGGCCAGCACAGGCTGGGCACGACCCTCAGCGTGTGTGGGGAGCTGTGCCAACAGGGAAGAAAAAGGCCAAGTGCAGTGGAATTTGCTCCTTTGTGGATAATAACTCTGTGTCCAGCCTCAGCCTGGGGTGCTGATACAACTGCTGCTACCACAGCCCATTTCCCTGCAATGGGGCAGGTTTAATAGAGCTGAGTCAATCCCCACCCCTGCCTGGGCTGCCTTGGCCACAGCTACATAGCCTCCCCTGGGGTCAGTCCTGATCCACAGCTGCAGCACACACTGACACACGTGAATGCTGTCCTTGCCCAACGTCTGCTCACCTGCCACTAGCAACAAAAAGGTGTAGTGCTATTTTAGTTCCTAAAGGCCCTGGATTTTGTGCGACCAATTTTCCCAGGCCAGGCTAAACAACTCGGCTTACTTACAACCTGTGCAAACGCTCTTCCTCCTCAATTAGCTTTTATTGAATTGTTGAAGATCCACACAGACTGTACTGGCAAGGCTCGGACATCAGAACAAGCACACTATGTATTGTATACTGTTTAAACTAGTGCCAGTATGTTCTCTTTATATATAATTATCTTTATGTGGGTCAGCTGCCACCCAGCTCCCAGTAAAACCAGTTAAGAGCTGGCATACCTGTGGTACACAGGAAGGATCCTTCTCTCCAAGAACCTCACCCTTGGGAGCATGGCAGTGCTGGACAAAAACCACCAGAACTTACCCCACTCACATGGCAACAAGTATGGTGTTATGCAGAAGAACCAATACCAAGGATTTCGGCATTACCAAGAGATTTGGGGTGTCCCAACTTATGAGGCCCCAGCTGGAGACAGATTGAAGAACCTCCATTTTAAAAGCACCAGGTCCTTTTCCAAGGGGATCTAGAACTTGAAGATACTTGCATCAAGCATCCAGATGGGGGTTAGGCATTCCAAAGTACTCTATTTTAGGAAATAGTTACTCTCTTTGCCAGGGTCTGAGCATAGTACAAACCATAAAAAGGGGAGCTGTGTCTGTACAAAACAACAAGCCTCACATTTGCCTAAGGGCAAGGTCAGCCTCTCTGAGCATAGCACACCTCTGGTCTTTTTACAGGACCCAAGGATGGCAAACCCACACCAGGAACAGATCTGAAAACAATCTGATGCATTTCACAGATGCCACCCAAATGCCCTTCACATTCAGGTTTGCTCACTCCTTCCCAGGGATGAGACAGGATTAAATTTAACATCAGTACTCCCCTTACAGATCCCAGGAACCATCTACCTGCTTTACAGCATTGCAGCTATGCCCTCTCTAGCTCCTGTTCAGGGGCAAATAGCAATAATGCTCAGGAAGTATCAACGGGTGAATAACCACGACCTTCTGGCTCTGACCCTATAAACTGCTTCACCGAGGAGTAGCTGAGAGCTGCTTCAGTTCTGTGAAGTGTGCTTGTCACACACACTCTATGCAAAACTCACGTAAACAAAGTTGGCTGCTCTCTCTGAGCACTTCCACTCAGTACCCCAAAGTTTCAGGAGTTAATACAGCAGGCAATAACAAAATCCAGTCTAATGCCCTGGCTGAGCACAAACAACTATCATCTGAATAAAAGCATGGGAAGGTTGGGCAAAATTAAAAAAAAAAAAAGAGGGAAGCAACAAGTGAGACAGTTTTCCAAGGGAGAGAAAAACATCTTAATATTAACGCAGGACGCAGCACAGACACAAAGTGTCCTGAAGATTTCAAGTATAAGAATTACAGGCACCTACAATTTAATTCTCCTTCTGCCCAGAAAACAAAGCAAACAGCAGTGCTGATGAGAGGTGCCTGCTGAGCAGCTTTGGAGTCAGGTGCTTTCATATACAGAAGAACAGACCAAGGCACACCTTGAACTGTACCAGTACTTCATACAGGCAGCATTACAGCTTTCCTCAAAGAAAACCTCAGCACTGAAAGGATACCTCAACATTCACAGTCTATTCCCCTTGTTCCCGTGTCCTGGCTGTTTTTGGTAAGAGGCCCTGTTAGTATCATTCATGGCAAAAGAAAGGGGGCTGACAGGTAGACATACTAGCAAGAAAAATGCTGAGTTCACAGATTCATTTCTCATCCATCACCAGAAAGATGATGGCAGTTTCAGTCCTTCCTCATCTCTGCCAAACCAAAACTGGCAGCTGGGAAAGTCTTTTTCATCCCTGTTTGCATGTAGAGCATGTCAGTAATCTCGGTGCTTTCCATGCAGCTGGACAGATGCTCACCAGTACCCTGTCCCCAAAACCACCACAAAACTGTATCTCCTTGACTGCATCCAAGCACATGATCCAGAGAGTCTTTGCTGACTTGAAATTTCAGCATCAGTACACGCTCCCCAAACACTTAGGTCTGATAATTTTTTACATGTTATCTCAGTTTGAGGTCACAAGTAGAAAAAAAAAAATCTCTTTTTTGCCCATTAATCTTGATTTGTACATCAGCATGAACTTGCCAACGCCGTTAGCAAGCACACTTGCTAACACCCACAGTGCACTCCAGTTACAGTTCACTCAGCTGATTCACATGACTAAATCATTAGATTAAAGACCAAAAGCCCCGTGGAGTCATACCATCCTTTGAGCCACAAGCAGTCCAGAAATAAAAATGGTTGTCGAAAAAGAGAGCCTTCTTACTCACTGTAGTATGTGTTTGGAAAATAAAGAATTATTTTCCCACATAAACCTGAAGAGGGTTTAGTCCCAGGAAGTTTGTTCAAAAAAAAGGGAAAGTTCATCACTCCTGCCTCTCTCTCAAGTGTCATGCAACGTAAGAAATAAAGCTGATCAGGTTGCCCAAGGCAGAACAATTTGTACACACACACTTCAATTATCAAAGATAATTTCTTAAGTAAAGCTGGGACAAAATCCCCTATGCACCAAACCCCCCAACTTCACAATGGAAGATTTTATTAAAGAAACACTACAGGGTAACACAGAGCACTTTGTGCTTTTATGCTGTGTGCTCTTAACACAGTCACCTCAAATGCTGCATATGGTTATGTTCAACTCTGAAAACACAGCAGAAGAGAAAGGCAAGGAAAGCTATTAGGAAACTGTACCATAAAATAAAAGATAAGAAAAATCTGAATTCCAAACAGGATGGAAATGAGAGGACAAGACAGCAGTTCATTACACCGCAATCAAAACACCAAGAAAGTGAGTTTTATGCTGTTTACTCTGATATACTCTAAGAAAAATAAGTGAACACCAGAACTTATTTAAAATAACAAGGTGTTGTTTTTACATCATACATAACTACTGTGCTGACCCAGACCACTGATTTTTGAAGCATAGATATTTGTAGATTTAACAAGAAGGTACAGGTTCACTGAATCTCCCCACTTCACATCATAAACTAACTGCTCAGTAGCAGGAACTAAATATTGTAGCCCAGGACTCTCCCACCAGTTCTACTCCTTCTTTAGCAACATCTTTGGTAACCATCAGAACACATCACTGGCCTGGTAGAGCCACTGGAATGAAATAAAGTGTAAGATCCCCACTCCCACCACACATGAAAAACTACAACGTGACAGCAAGTACTGCTTTCCTAAGAATCCCAAGCAGCTCACTGAGTCAATCACAGAGGATTACTGCCTCTGCACTTCACACTTATCTTGCGTGCCTGCCTCAAAATCAGAAGCTCCTGTAAAAGTCTTGTAGGATGCCCTCAAATTCGTGAGCTTAGGTGCAGACCACATGCAAGACGCAAGGTACCACCAGTGTCAGTGCAAGCTGCAAACGCGTCCTGAGCACTGGACAAAAACACTGGAAAGGGCCCCTGCTGCTAGCACATGAAGTATCTAAGTAAAGCTGGGTTTAGATGTGCTCATACAAGCCACAGACATCACCAATGCTCAGCAAAGGCTCTCCAGCCTGCTCAGAGAGCACTGACAGTCATGGTCCTCATGAGCTACTAGATTATGGCTGATAAAGGAGGAAGTGGTCACAGAGAGACAACAATGTGTTTCCACTCACATCACAGATTCAAGCAAAGATGGAAGAAGTCAACAAATAAATGAAGCAAAAGGTAGCCAGCATTTAAAGCTCTTCCTAAGCAGCCACGATGTTCGGCAGGGTATTATTTGGCCAGGACCCAAAAGGCTACATCTGGCAACAGTGTAAAAGTTATGACAGATAAGAGAGTAACAAAATATCCTGAGAGAAACAACCAAAAGCATCATTGATGGTGGTCTTCCGTGCACCATCAGAAAACCCTGTGTTGACTGTGGCTCGCTGTGCTGATAGGAAACATTCCATCAAACTAATGGCATAAATTCCCCTAGCATTAGTGCTCAAAGTACCTTCTGAGACATGTCACTGAATCTAGGAAGCTCCATTCCCCTGTGGAATGGCTCTGTATTAAAAGGTCAAGAGTTTGTTTCAAATCTCAGCAGCTTTCTGTGATTCCAATACTCCTGTTGAGTGCTAAACCACTTACCATCATGACAGAACTAGAGTCTTGACACCTCAGTGATCAAGTTACTATTCAATAGCTGGACTGAGTAAGACAGTTACCAGAGGAAGCCTGCAGTTCCTGGTTTGTGGTTGGATAGTCTTGGCGCACTGCCTCTCCCCAGAACAGCAGTAATTGGCATCAATGTGGAAGGAAAACTGCCCACTTAGCAGTTTTTTAGTGGCCAGAAAACTCTGGCCACTTAAGAGAATTGTCTCTTGCTCAGAGACTTCCCTACATACTTGTAGCTACATCATTCCTGCCTATATGCCAGTGAATTTAGGGTTAAAGAAGAAGAGAAAGAACACAGCTCTTACTTGAAACCAGAAGATGCTAGGTGACTTTGAGGAGCTCTAGACCACAGCCAACACCCCTGTCAGGTGACCACTGCCATCCTGTTCTGTGTTTGCACAGCTGCTAGCACAGGACCAACATAGCCAGTGTCTAAGCCCTCAGCTCTATGACAGCACAAAACCAATACTGGAATGACGCTACACTTTGAATCATGAGTTATTATTACTTATGAAAGAAGAAGTGGTTTCTAGAGCTTGACAAAATTCTAAACTTAAGATATCCCATGGTGTTATCATCCATGAGATACAGGAAATTTTGTTCACAGTCTTCTTTCATATTAACATATGTTTGGCTTTGGGTTTGTCCTCCCATGTTCCACATACATTTGAACACATGAATGCAGACAGCTGACAAACTCTCCTCTTAATTACTGCTGGTTTACAGCAGTCAGCCAAGGAAACTGCACTGACAAGAGAAGGGGTACAGGAAGTACTAATATTTGCCTATTTGATCTCTGAGAGAGGTGGGAGGTGCAACTGGCTGAGGTCAATAATAGGAATCCACATAAAAATGTATATGCATCTCACAACAGTGTCTGCTACAGGACAACGGTACTTCTCTTATGCCCCAAATAAAGTTCAGGCCCCCTTGCTTTAGAAACTAATTATATTCTGAGCTTCTACGTACCTGTGTAACTACAGCACCCCCTTACTGCTTTTGCTGTATTAGTTATTCCCCTGGGTTTTTTTCTCTTCTTTGCTGTAATCTGCCCATCATGCAGATTAGTTGCAGCCCAACTGTTGCTATGCTTCAGCTGGAGGAAAAGGGGTAATGGAAGAGGATCTGGGCTTTTTGGTCTAAAATGAAAACATACTGAGAGAAAGAAAGAAGGCAGCAGCCTCAAAGACACAAACTGGGCCTCAAATGAGTTATCAAGAATTGTCACGCCTTCCCTCCACCTTGACCTCCCCTCCACAAAATTACCTTGCTCAGCACAACACAAACACGTGCCAAAAGCCAAGCCCTGTTTATCACACAGGTTACCTTCAGGATCAGGCGAAACTTAAAGAGGTTTGGGAGCTGCTTGGTTCACACTCATTAACTTCTTCTCTCTGGCACTTAGAAACCCCAGACTTGGCAGAACAAGGAGTAATTGGACCTCGGATTTTACCCAGAAGTGGAAGCACAAGAGGTGAACTATTTCACAACTATGTTTAAACAAGTTCCTAGTTTGGTTTGCCTGTCTGGCCCACAAGTATAATAATTATACAACCTATGCTCAAAATTAGGTGCAAGTGACCTCAGAATACCATAATTTATATTTTTAAAAGAGAAACTAGCAACATGTGTTTAAAATCCATCCATCTACTATTAATATTTTTAATTCTTAATTTCTCTTCAGATAGGTCTAGGCAAAGAGATTACTTAATTCTCTGTACAAGTATATATACAGCATCAGGAAACACTGTGAGACAGCATTCCAGTGCTGGCTAACATCTTCCAATAAAAACACCACCGAGTAAGATTAAGTTTTCCTATACTCCAGATTCTTTCCAACCTGTTCCCACAGCTGTTGGATAAAAGTCTCAGAAAGTTAAAACGGAGAAGCATTTGAACCATAATAACCATTATCTGACAGACCTCTCTAGAAATTGTTTTGTACCAGGAGAGATTGATATTTCCAACTGACAAAAATAGCTACTGCTTTTATGAAAACTTGCAAAAAAAAGAGCCAAAACCAACCTCACCCAAACGTGTCCAATTTTTATTTCTTTTCACTGGAGATGCTGAAAAGCATTTTACCCTGGATTATGCAGCTCAGTATGGGCCACTAATAAAAGACTTCATTGCAAAATTGCTGTATTACTGAGTGAAACAATGGCTTCTTTATTAAAATATTTTAAAGACTCCTGAGGGAAATGCGGCACGGCTGGAATGCCCTCAGTGAAAGGTTCATTGCCATGCTATGCACTTCTGCTGTGTAATGTTTTACAAGCTTGGCTGCTCTGTGAATGGGGAGAGTTAGGTCTCAGCTGGTAGAGGCAGCTTGCATAATACCAGACAAGTTAATCGGTAACAAGCAATGCAGGAGACCTTTGTTCCGAGTGTGACATACTCAAATTCCACACTAAGCACATTGACGCTTCTGAGAGTTACTCATTGACATGCTTTATTAAATTGCATGGACTACACCTTGATGCACCAAAAAAGACTAGGTGAGCAGAGCTGCATCCTTCTGATACCTTCCATCCTAAACTGTTGCACTATAACCTCAACCCACAGATCAGCTCATGAATAATACGAAAGCATTTCCAGGGTGGATGATCACAAGCACCGTGCAGCATGCCCGCAGGTCCAGATAATGGCAGCAGGCAGGTGAGGAAGAAGCAAACAGGAAAATGCAAGTTGATAGCCAGCAGAGCACTACTGTAACACGACTCTTTTCCTATAGAAGTGGTTATGGAAAGCATGTATCCACTTCAAGGAGAGTGCTACCCTGTCCACTCTGAATAGCTTGCTAAAACATCCCCCCTGCGCCATTGCCCTCAGCCTCCATGAATAAATGCAAACGGAAAGAGGGCATAAGGCATGCCTCTCCTGGCACTATCTGGAATGCCAGACCAAGGACAGCTGGCCTGCAGCAGGTGGAAGACATGCTGCTCCAAAAGCTCAGGCACAGCGCAGCTCTTAACTCTAGGCAGAGCATTTAGTTAATACCAAGTCTTAATGAGGAAAATGATCGTGGTTTTCATCGTCCACAGCACTTGCCTGGACAAAACACATCTGCTGAACTGGCCCGTCCTGTCACCGTTTATCGTACAGCATCACCTCCCATCTCCCCAAGGCTGGATCCAGGCAGCTGAACTTCCAGTGCCAGAACTCGGAGAGGCCCCATCTACCAGAATGCCATAGCTGATCTGTATAGCCAGATGACATTGCCAGTTTGTTTTAAAGGCTTAGAAGCAGTAAGCCAGTCTCACTGGTGCAAGGCTGAGCATGGGAATGAAGAGCTTCCAGTGGTACATTGCACAGTCTGCCAGTCCCCAGCCTTACTCTTGACCACTGCACAGCTGAAATTCAAAGACGTGACAGGGAAAAAATCCAACCATCATGACAGCTCCCTCAGAAGACAGACGAAACCCACTCTGATAACAGCAAAGTCATCCCCCTTTGATAGGTTATTTTCATGTCTGTGGGTGCCACAAATAGCTCTGAGGCCAGTGAGAAGGCCAGCAAATGATACTCGAGGAGGACCTTGCTACTGCGGGGCTGGAAAGCCGCCCGTGACACTGAAAGCTGACACATCTCCCCCCACAGTCCTGCTGCCCAAGGCAGAGCCTGACGGCACCTGGCAGCCATGTGGTGGCACAGACACAGCACCCCGAGGTGCCAGTGCAAAGAGCACCCATAGGGACACTAATATATAAGTACACATACACAAATACATGTCGACTACTAAAGATTTTGTAATCATGCCAAGAGACCCCGTGAGACCGACTTGATCGCCCCAACACCATGGCATAAGAACATAAAACCAGCGTGGGTGGCTCAGCAGGCTGAACCGCCCTGGAGAGACCTTTCAGGTTACCCCAGATGCATGCAGTCTATCATCCCTGGAGCGTTTTGCAGCATTACAAATGCCCTTTTGGAATTGCTCACACACACACAAAAAACCCAAACCCAAAAACTTTGAATTGCACAGTATGAGCAACAATGTATATGCAGAGCATGCCAAAGCCCAGAAATACTTGTTTTGTTATAACTGCAGTTCTAGGCTACTGTTTTTTAAATTATGTAGATTCCTGCATAATCTGAAAAGTACTCAGCCACTTAAGACCCAGTGGACTGAGGTGTGTGTACAGCACCACCTCCTGTGGGAAATTTTACTCACTGTACTTCCAGTGATGTGAATATGATCTTCACTGACTGATTTTTTATTTGCCTTCACTTCTTTAAGGAGGCATGTAAACTGTGAACTCTTTTAGCCACAACACCTTGTATGAAGTACTTTGATTAAAAACTATTTCAGGAATGACCAATTTCAAGGAAATTTGTCTAGAGAATGATGATTCATCAGATCCAATGGTTTGCAAGCTTCTATTTCAACAAGATATTTATCAGAAATGTTCCTCAGGTGAGTTGAGAAACAGAATCATCTTTCAACACATGTACATGACATATCTCTAGTCTGCTAAATAAAGCAGTTCCTTGGCATATAAAATATGCAAGTTCCAGTCCTTGCTCTACCTGACTCAGAAAGAACATGAATGTAGGTGAGTAGTGATTGCTTGCTCCAAAAGTATCTCCCTTATAAAAAATGGAAAAAATCAAACTGACAAGAGGCAGAGCAGTATCTGCTCTGGACGTGGGAAACAAATGCAACCCTCTGCTCTGAAAGAATGTCCTACACAACATCAGTTGATACAAAAAATTAAGAAACTCCTGGGTAAGCCTTCACTCGTGAATCACTCATAAAACCCCATCATCTCACAAATACTCCATTGCTATCAGTCTCCCTTCTCTATTTCCTCCTTTCTTTCCTCTCCTCATTAAAATGGGAAACTGATGACAAGCCTGAGAAAACGGACTGTTCTGAGCTATTTGTGTCTATCCATTGTCACTTGTGAAAATACATTTTGTACTGATATGAGGACACACAAGTCTATGAAGTGAAAAAGTAAGTGCCTGACCCCGTAAGTCAAATAACTCATCTAAGAGGCTTCAGGGCAATATTCACCCTCCTCTTTTATCACTACTAGTAATAAAAAGAGCAGTTACAGCTCTACAACTGAAAACATACTGATTTTTCCATTGCAACCAGTTGTGTTTTCAGCTCAACTGCATAATCCCTCCTCTCTTGAGCCAAAGTGAGTTATTCATTAATTCTGATATTCGTTAGTCACTGCCTAAAATATCAAGTAGTTTGTAGAACAAAAATAGGAGTTAAGGGTCAAACTAGTGGGGCTAAGTGCTTGTATTTGCTTTTGGGGTTGGTTTGTTTGTTTGAGGGGGTTTTAAGATTAAAAGTGAACTTTCCTTTTTTCCAGGTCCATGGAAAATAGGTCTAAGAAAAAAACAATGAAAAACTGCTGTACTATATTATTTATATATAGTGTTCTAAACTAAGTGCACAAGCTAACCCTTATTTAGTTAATTAGTCCTTGCTGTTCCCAAGACAGTTGTTCTCTCTCCTTTCTCCAAGTACTCCATGGTCATGATTCTTGGGAGAAAGGTCACAACCTTGCACTTCCTAGTGACAGTCAATTTAGTGCAAACCACCAAAGTCACCTAGAGTTTGCTATTAACTCCAGGAAGCATTTAATCTAACCCTCAATTACATATCTCATCTCCCCTTAGAAGTCTCCTTTTGTGGACAATCAGACAGCAGCTGCCATTGCAAAACCTTTTCAAATTTCAGTTATATCTGAAACCGTGGGTGATGAAAACTGCCGAGAAGGGTGGAGAAATCTTAAGATAAGCAGTATCTGACACTAAGGCTACCTGAGTTCTCAGGAAAGCTCTGGAGTGTTCCCTTCTACACAGGAACATGCCTTTATTGTGCTTCCATAAATACAGTCTATTTAAGGCTCATGATAGGACAGTAGATCAACCCCTTTCCATCTCCATTTGGTTCTGGAAGTCCAAAAGTCACAAAACCAATTAACACACAGACCAACCTATTCAGCTTTCTAACCACAAAGTGGCAACAGCAGCACTCCATCTTGTCTCCAAGGTCCTCTGGGCACTGCTGACCCTGCAGATGTGCACACAGAACATGTGGCCAAAAAAGAGTTAGGACTGTGGCATGGACCCCTAATAAACTGCTTTAGCATTAACAGTGCAAGCACTGCACACACCAGCCAACAGATACAGCCAAGGCTTTCTTTGTACAAACCCACTGGGCTCAATTTAAGCTCACAGATACTGGAACTTCCACTCTGTGTCCTTATCGTAATAATGATTCTGCAGTTTGTTTTACAAAATTTGTCGCATTTAGTACTTTATTTTGGAGAAGAGAAATATAAATTAGAAACTCTTCATACATAATTTCAGAGCCAAACACTTTCATGCCAAAATTTGAAAAGTGGCTTAGCCAAGCTCAGATAAAATCAGCTCCACAGTCAGAAATGAAACTCTGGAGTTCCTAGCTCTTGTGCCTGATCAGGTTGCCAAACTTACCTTTCATCAGCCAAACAGGAGTGCAATATGCATAAAGTCTGGGTTTTGGAGCTATACTGGGTAAAAACTGCAGCAGAGCACTAACACAGTACAAAACCCAATGACACTAGAAGAAAAGAAAAGAGACTGCTGGGGATTCTTCGTCTTTTTAGTATAAACTTAGCAGGTCAGATTTCTGCCTGAAACATACTCCAGACTCCTCTACTAATCAGCTGGTCTACAATGATACTGTAAAGCTTTAATAGGAACAGCAGCATTAACATCTCAACAACAGCAACATCTCCTACCAGAACATGGACATAATGAACAAACACTAACTCCATATTGAAAGAAGCAAGTTTCATGGCACCAACATGGCCAAGGTCAATGACAAGTGCCTTACCTATCTCCGAATTCACCTCCTCCGAGGTCGAGAATAATTGCTCTGTTAAACTCACTATATTAAAATATCCACTAAAGAATCAAAACCTTCACTTCATTTACTGAAGAGCATATTTCTTAAAAAGGTTTGTCTGGGTTGGTTTCCTTCTAGCAGGCCACACAGTCACTCTGCTCTAGCTTGACATTTACAGCACTGTTACAGTTACCAAGGCTGGGGAAGAAAGGTCTCGTTTCCACTTGCTAGCAAATGAAGTCTCTCTGACTGGATTTAAGCTCCTCTCACAGAAAAGCTCACTGAGGAAAAAGTCCTTCCCAAGGATCTCTGTGCATGCAGTATTTCATCAGTTGTGACAAGCTCTTGCACTTAAGCAAATCCAGAGGTTACTGTTTACTTTGCTTACCTATGTTTTCAGGCAACTATGTTTCTTACAGAAGACAGATCTAAAGATACTCCAAGAATTAAAGTGTTAGCAGTAAAAAGGCTTCTGTAGCTTACATTATAATGCTTATTTGCCAAAAAATCAGAATGAAACAGTCACTGCTTTATTTCTCACTAAAGAACATTCAGCAACGTCCTTTACAACGGCTGGCTTAACCTGGACTGTTACAGAAGGAACTATAGACTGATGAAGAGCCATATTCTGTGTAAAATTATGCCTATGGTAAAAAAAGATTTTAGATTCCTCTCCCAAAAAAATATAATCAATAAACAAAAGTTAAAATGATCAGACTGCAATGGGAACTGCAAGGTGTGTAGTCAGACTAATACTAGATCAAGAACTTAGCTCATGATTCAGCTGCGGGATTCAAAGGACAAACACATGTAGTGGAGACCTTGGGAAAGAATTCCGGCCTCAGTTTCTGCTTTGGAGAAGCAATTCCTGCCTCACTTACAGTAGCTATAAACTCAACTTAAACAACCAGCAAAATGGGGTTATATCTGCTTTGCACCAAGAAAGGAAAACAGTAAAGGAAACAGACTGTGGACCCAAGAGAGAAAGAGGCAGAAAATTCTGATGGAGTACTAAATTGTTCTGAGTGTTGGTGAGACTTTACTTTTTCCCTTGCAGGCTATGCCTTTCTGTCTGCTGCCACTGAAAAGCCATGACTGAGGGACTTCAGGTATGTGGTGACAAATACCTGTTTGCTTGTTTAAATCCAGTCCCTTTGGGAAGGAACTGGAAGTTGTCCATTTTTAATGACACCTTGGAAATGCTTTAAAAAGCTGCAACTTTGTTGATACTGGGTGCCTTTCTAAGTATTGAATTTCACTAGTCTATGCCTTAAACTAGATGCAATTTCCTAGCAAACAGCACTTTATCTCACACGTTATTTCATGAAGGGAGATGGTGATGCAGTCAGCTCTTCCTCACTCCCCAATGAAACCACTATTTTGGCAATGTAAAATTATCCAAGCCAGGACAATTCTTGCTGCTCCATAGTCCTGCTGTAACTTGACAGCAATACACTCACAAGTACATGTAACCAGTAAAACACAAGCTATGGATGCACTGGAAAAACATCTTCACTGACACAGAGATCCATTGAAGAAATGATTACACACTACTTCAACCCCTTGTACAGACCTTAGTTTTGAGGCACGGAATTAAGTGAATGAGCTTGTTCTGGTTTTCATAGTGAGTACTTCTGTCTTTATAAACTCCCCTAATTTAACATTTTCCCATTTTACTGGACCTTAATGAAAGCATACAAAGCCAAAATCAGATAATAATTAGTAATTTAATGTAAAACACAGGAAATACAAAATGATGTGCATAAGTATGACTGTCTAAAAATAAACCTGGACTCTATTTGGAGAATTCAAATCCCTAGTGCCTGTAATATTCCAAGCTCCACATGAGCTCACTGTAGAAACAATCTAGATCAGGAATCATGGTGGTCATCCAAGGGCTAAGAAGGTGTCCCTGCAGGAGCACCGTTAGGGCTTATATTCAGTGCCAAGGACACAGGATGTTCAGACAAAGAGAGGACCCTTGACTTTCATTTAATTAAATACTTCATTGTACTATATTCATTCAAGAAAAATGCATGGATGATTTTTTTATAGTATCAGAATTACATGAGTTAAATGCCCTTAAAAAACTTCTGCTTTTGTGTCTAGTCTGGTCTTCAACACAGCTACTCACCAGCTTCAAAGACTGTCAAGAACAGCTTTTCACTTAACAACTTCCTGTTGTTGAGCACACACGTTTGTCTAGCGGGTCTTACCTCCAAAAGCCCGTCTTCAGGAAGGTCTGTGCAGTGAACAGCATTCTGAATCTTGTCCTTCCCAAAGACAGCACGCAGAGTTCCAGGTCGGAGGTGACGGGCTAATTCCTATTGAACACAAGCAAACCAGAAGACCTTTGTGAACCACACTGTTCTTTTATATCATGGACACAAATAATCTTATAAAGTAAAACATTTTTGTGCTATTAAAGTATGTGTAGTACACTCTAAAAGAAAACAAAGATTGAGAGCAGCCCTAAAGAGAAGGACTTGGGGGTGCTGGTGGACGAGAAGTTGACATGACCCATCAATGTGCACTCACAGCCCAGAAAGCCAAACATATCCTGGGGTGCATCAAAAGCAGCGTGGCCAGCAGGTCAGAGTAAGTGATTCTCCCACTCTGCTCCACTCTAGTATGGAGTACCCCACCTGGAGTACTGCATCCAGCTCTGAGGCCCCCAACATAAGAAGGATGTGGACCTGCTGGAGCAAGCCCAGAGGAGAGCCATGAAGATGACCAGAGGGACTGAACATCTCCCCTATAAAGACAGGTTGAGAAAGCTGAAGTTGTTCATCCTGGAGAAGACAAGGCTCCAAGGAGACCTTATAGCAGCCTCCCAGTACCTAAAGGGGGCTACAAGAAAGCTGGAGCTTACTAGGGCATGTAGTGATAGGACAAAGGGGAATGGTTTTAAACTGAAAGAAGGTAGGTTTAGATTAAATACCAGGGAGAAATTCTTTAGGTTTAGATTAGATATTAGGAAGAAACTCTTTACTGTGAGGTTGGTGAGACATTGGAGCAGGTTGGTGGACATTGGAGCAGGTTGCCCAGAGAAGTTGTGGATGCCCCATCCCTGAAAGTGTTCAAGGCCAGGTTGGATGGGGCTTTGAGGAAGCTAGTCTAGTGGAAGGTATCCCTGCCCATGGCAAGGGGGTTGGAACTAAATGATCTTGAAAGTTCCTTCCAACTCAAATCATTCCATGATTCTATGAAGAGAGAAATTCCAGCCTGTACTACACACATAAGTCAACTGCTGAAAAAACATGACCAAAACTATGAAAACTACCTGCTTGAAACTGGGCCAATCAAGCCATCTTGGGTGAAACACAGGACCCTTCATATTGCAGATACACCTCACTGGCACTTGTATAACACAATTAGCTCATGTTAACACCTTGGCAGCTCTCAAGAACAGGCCTGCTGTCCTTAGTCAGCAGACACAAATGCTGTACCTTGCAGATTGCCTCCCCTAACACTGAACTACCTGCCTCAAAACATGATATTTGTGAAGTCCAGCTCCTAAACAGCCTTAGTCTTCTCCTCTGATACCCTGACTACTGCCAACATCTGGTCCCCTTTAAGGATCAGTCCAGACTCTCTCTACATCTTCCTCTGTTCTTTGAAATTAACATTTCAATACTCTTCCTCATCTATATGCCAGATACCTCCTAGGCCTCTCAGAGGCCTTTTTACTCAGGTCCTGAGATAACATTCCTCCCCTGCCTCTTTACTGTGGTATTTCTCCCATCTTGTGCCACAGAGGACTGCCTTTATTGGCTCTCCCCTCCACCATACTCTTTCTTTCAAGCCATAATTCTGTCCTGATGTACTTCTCTGCACTATCACCTTGCAGTGTTGTCTTTTAACCCCTTTCCTATGCCACCTGTGCTACACTTGTTGGCCTCTCTTTTCAAAACCCTGAGGCTCATCTCCAAGCCTGCCTCATGCACAGTGAAATTCAGTGGTGATGGCATTAACCCAATCTTCCCTCCTTAAAACCCTCTGGATGTTCTCCTGTGAGTACCTGTGAGGGGAGAGGTGGATGACAATTATTTCCTTGCTAACAGAGCCTACATCAGCTCCTTTCTGAAAAGGCACTGGGTACATTAGGGTGTAATCACTTTGGAAGTGGCCAGTGCAGTTTCACTGTGCCACTCCCAGCTGTTTGTTTCAGTGTCACAGCTGGAGGTTACTGTTCCCGCAGCCCAGTCATCAAACTGGATTGTCCAAGCATTTCTTAACTTTCAATGTCAAATGGGTTCAAAGTGACTTCATCAGTAGCTCTTGGCTGACCTGGAAAACTTTGCACAGGTACAGATGAGAACCACTCTCATGGTGCATGCTCTGTTCTGGGATGGCAGTGAATGTTTTAAGCTAGTCCCAAAAGACCTCACAAGAGCATTATCTGACAACACCCTTTACCCACTTTCCAGCTTCACCCATTTGTCACGTCTCATTACTAAACTAAGACAACTGGACTTTAAGGGCAAGATCTTCTCTTAGCCCAGCAAGTCCTAGATATTTTTCTGTCCTAACAATTAACAGTTATTATGATCTGTTACCAACCCGGAAGACAATTAAGGTTGGAGTGTGTATAACCCAAAACATGGTATGAGGAGAGGTTTCAGTTCCTCATTGTTAATGTGTGTACATCACAGGTTATACAAGATCTTTTTATATGTCAAGGACATTTGAAT
Source organism: Lepidothrix coronata (assembly GCF_001604755.1). Classification (NCBI taxonomy): domain Eukaryota; kingdom Metazoa; phylum Chordata; class Aves; order Passeriformes; family Pipridae; genus Lepidothrix; species Lepidothrix coronata. Next base: position 15,367 of record NW_016690513.1, on the reverse strand, counting down.
AAGAAACACTCAACATCAAACGAATTTTGTTTCAGAGGAAAGTTCAAGAGTTTCACTTAAAAAAAAAAAAAAGCCCCAAGGAGAAAAAAAAAATCTCCTCTACATGGTCCTCCTTAAAGGCTCAAGATAAGGAAGAAACAAAAGTCTGCTGGAGAAACAAAAGTCACATGCCAGTTAACTATAGTTATGTGACACTTTAATCAAGCCTTCCTTCAAACAATTGTTGATTGCAGTATCAACTAGCTGTCTGGAAGCCAGCAACAGCAATGGAGCTTTTCAATCATTTGAATGAAAGTTTGGGAACATTAGAAAAAAGATTATTGTGGCTATGAAACCTTTGCAAACCATTTAGCTAGAAACAGCTCAGATCTAAAAAGCTACAGCTTGGTATTTCATATTCTGTTTATTTGCTGTCCATCAAACTCTTTTGCTCAAACAAAAGATTTCCATCTTTTGTTCCATCCTCCAACAAGTCCAGATGTGCTGCTTCTTACGAAAATTTTGAAAGATTTCCCTTGACCCATCTTTCTCATCAAATCCACTTTTTTTTTTTTTAATCTTTGTTCTTTAAAAGCAGCTGTGGTGTCCTGACTTATCATTTGTCCTAAGCTCTCATTTCTACTTCACAACTTCATAACAAAAGACCTCACATTCTACCTGTGGACTCACTCTCTCACTAACACAGGTAAAAGCTCCTACTGTTGCACTGCACAGTCTCCCGTTCTTCAGTTTTTCAATGCAGGATGTTACGCATTCTCCTGCCCTCCTGAAACCCATCAGTCATCTTGCACAAAAAGGGACTCATTCTGTTCTGCCTGGGATTGCATTGGATCAGAAGTATACAAAGGTAGGTCCTCCAGCACTGTACATTGTTAGCACCTGATTAATAAGAACTTAAATAAGCCTTTCTTACTCTCGGTTAACAAAGAGAATGATGCAGTCTTTACTTATATTTACATAACCCAAAAAAGCAAAATAATTGTCATTTCCAAAGTTTTATTATTCCAATGCTTTCTTGCTACACCACTGAAGAACCATGAAGGAACAAGGCCTCCATAAATGATGGAGATACAAAGAGCTATACAGCTCATATATAGGTGTCCTTGTGTATGTATGGCTGGAAATCTTGTGAATGTTTCAGGGAAGGAGGAAGAGAGTTCCTTATAGAACTTATTCCTCATAGCAAGTACTAATATACAGTCTTCTGGTTCATGACAGGAAGGTTACCAGTCATTTTATTTACAGAACCTCATCTGCAACAACGGGGAGATACAAATAGTGGGGTTTGGGTTGGTTCCACCACACCCCATCATCCCCTTTTAAGCCTCTATTTCCTAAGCTTTCTGCTGAGTTTAGTTTCTGGAGTATGTGTTTCATGCACTGGTTTTCAAAAACTTTTTGAAAGGAGTTGAGAGTAGGATGATGGAGGAGTTAAGAGCAGCTACAACTCTACCATATGCACGACAGGAGACTACTATGCGTGTGCTGGAACTTCATGTGCATGTGTAAATGGGGATGACACAAAACTGGCACCTCACACAAAGAATACACTGTCTGTGGCAAAACAAACCAGGGCTGCTGTACCAAAAGGTTTCCTCCTCTTTGGTCTTATTCAGCAGGCTATTTGATCACACCTTACAGGCTGGGCTTTGTTCTACCCAGAGCCCTTTGAAGATCCTTATCCTATACAAGATACAAATGCATATATCTCATTTCTCTTTGGCATGTAACTGTGTCCAGTGCAACACTGCCTGTATGAAGCACTTAGCACATTTCTAAAATCTTTCTATTTCTATACAAGAGAAAGGAAACAAAAATGTCACCAATGCCAGTAATATGTCAAAATCCGACAGAAAAATCATCATAACCATATTCATAAGCAAAGCTCATTAACTGCTTTTCCTCCAAATGGCTGGTTTTTTCATGCTATGGATGGCAAGTTATATAGAACAGCAACATGTATTCCAGCCAAAACCTCAGATTTCAAGAAAATTTAGCCTAAACTGCAAATTTCAAGAAAATTTGGCCAGGTTTCTTAAAGCATCTGTCCTGAATACTTAATTTGGTATCTAGAAAGGCTAAAAGACCACTGCCTTTAAACAGTACAAACTCTGAATGGATCAAAACAACACAAAGAAACTTTTAAAACCTAAAATTTTGTTCTACTTGAACATAAACTAGAACAAGTGAACCTTGAAAATTTGTTACTGGCCCTCTTGAATGAAGCAAAACAAAAATAAGAGAGTTTGTGATCAAACCCTCTCTACCCACAGTGTGCTCATAGGGCAGGTTAATTCTTTTAGGTTTGCTTTCAAACCAGCAGCATTCAGAGAATCTCTCGGCCTACAACAGACTCTGCAAAGTCCCCTCTAAGCCCTCAGTAAAATAGTTTTCCTACTCTAGCTGGGCCCTGACTGTGTGCCTGCTCCTTGCTCTTCTTGGCATTTCTTATTCATCACACTTTCTGAAGGCTTTATGTTGATGGTCTCACCACCTCTGCTTTCTCCACCCTGCATTCATGAAGCTTTTTCCTTCTGCATTTCTCCGCTGCCATCATGAAAGAGATGGTCCCTCTTTCCTTTTGAGGGTGCCAACTGATCCAGAAGGCAGTAGCCAGCCTTGGGCAGACAAGGAAGTGCCTTTCTCCTTTTAAGGACCAGCTTTGCCCTTGTCAAGAGAACAGAACACACATTAACTGTGAACAAACAAAATAATGTAAATTCCACTCACTGTGGAATTTGTCTGGCTGAACTTGAGGCATTGGAAAGCCTACTGCCTTGTCCAAGCAAGGCACCTGAGCCTCCTCTGTAGTGAGCTGAAGGTGATAAGCCCTTTCAGGAAAAACAACCAAAACAACTTTTGCAGTACAGCAGTTATGCAAGCCAGGTAGGATAAATGCCTCTCTTTTCTCATCATTATAGCTCTTTAGCTGGCTTTTATTTTCAGGGCATTTTAGCACAAGTCATATCACATAATGCTGGCTGCAGCAGGGAGCTGGAGGAAATACTCATTCCTACACAAGCCATCAGCAAGAAGCAGCGACATAAAAGCAGCACAGTCTTTGTCATGCAGAGTACAATACTAAACAAGCATCTCTTGTAATGTTTATTGAAGCTAAGAAACACCTTAACACTACTGTTACTGAGAACCACCTCAGCTGATCAGTCTGATACCACCTTCACAGAAGTTCCCAGCCAAAGGCAAATGCTTAACTGTCAAAATGAAATCTGTGGTCACAGGTGACCTCATGCAGGATACCAAAAAGGCTAACTTGCTTCACATGTTTTCTTTGCAGCCAACAAACTCGAGCCAATCACTTGTGATGTGTGTGCTTTCCCACTGGTTACCCCAGCTCTGTCCTGGTTTATGCTCCTCAGTTCCATGCAGTAAGCCACTTTGAAATCAAGATCATCAATTTTCTACTCCTGTAGCAATTCAAGGTCCATTTCATCACACCTAAATGCAGTGCTAAGCCTTCTGTCTAAGTTACTGGAGAAAAATCTACATAAGATGGTGCTGTTGCCACCGTAAAAACTTTAACTAGGGAAGAGTTTTGCCTTGAAACCTGGGGTCTGCCTGTGCAAAGTTACTTCATAAAGGTTCTAAATACAAAAACAGGTCAATGTCAAACAGCATGCAAGAGGTTTCTTCCAGCTTAAGTTTCAAAAACCAATCCAGAACAGAAGTTGCTTGTTGACAGTGACGTTTTCTCTTTCTTTCTGTTCCACATGAGCTGCAGCAATGTCATGTACAAACTGAGAGTCAGTATCAAAGGCCTTATGCAGACTTCAAGGGAGTCAGCATTACCTGAAAGTACTTTTGCACTTTCCACATATCACGAGAAAAATTATCAAGCCAAAACAACCTCCTTCAAACACACACACTAAACTCCCCTCATCTTTTAAGTTTTATCACAAAACAAATTCAAAAGCCTGGAAAGGTTGCATTAAAAGTCTTTATAATATTTAGCCTAAGCTCCTCTCCCCTTAGCACTGGGCATTTCACTTGGATTTTCAGGTTGTCTTCTGTTTGATGGCAAAATAGATCACTTACTGGCCATCCTGACAAGTTTCTCATCTTTAACTGAGCCATAGAGTTCTGTACTCGAAACAGCATGGCTGCAAAGGTTTGTTCAGCAAATGAAATGATCTGATCCAAATGTCAGTCAAATTTTCAATTGCAAGCCTGTAAGAAGTGCATCTGAGGCGCAACTCCTTCGAAAATCACAGTCTTGCAACAGTAGCAGCAAGTACTCAAACCATAGTCTATTTTATTAAGAAAGCCTACTCTGGTCTGCGTTAAAAAAAAAAAAAAAATCCATCTGTTTTTCTGTTTATTTTAAAGTCAGTCAACCTCTGAACTGTATCTGTCTGAAGTCCTGTATTTTTGGAAGTTTTGTTAACGGACCTAAAATTATCTTCCATACTCCAGTGTTGGCAGTTTTTCGGAACCTCACAAGTCTGTACAAGTTGTTACACTGTCTCCTTCTCACCCTCCATCCCCTCAGGCACTTTGATTCTCTCTGTTTCACTCCCACGAATTCCCTGCCACTCCTCCTCTCTGGCAGCCCAAAGGTGCTGCACCAGCTCTCCACGGGTTCTCTTCTGTGGGCAGCAAGCGTGGCACATTTGCCAGCCTGAGATAGTATTTTCACTGGTCTTGGTGCTTCTGGTTGATGTTTAAGTGATTCTAATGATAACTGCCCTGCTCAGAAACTTATTCACTGTCGAACTTGCGTGCCTATCTGCCATTGCCAGTGCTCTGAATTTAGGCAGCCACACTCCTGAGTTAAGTATAAACTAGACTGGATGGTGAAGCCTTGAAGATAACTGACATATCAAATATAAGCTGCTTGCTAAATAGGAATAAAGATAAATATCTAGCTATCTATCTGGTCACATTATCTGGGTGACATTAGGGATATTTACATTACTTGACAAGCTGGAAAAAGGAAGCATTTACAACTTACATCTGAGCACACAGTGCAGCTGTAAATTTGATTATTAGTTGCTTTACTTTAAATTTTAAAGATGAGATGGTCCTACTGATGCTTTTTCAGTGCCTTCAAGGCATCAGAATATCATCCATTTATTAATTCATCTGTAAAACAAGGATAAAAAAAATACTAGGCAGCAAAGGATATTTTGGGATTTTATTAATTCATGTTAGCAAAATATCTGGAGAGCCTCCAGTGAATGTCACTATGAAGTTGCAAGACATTATTTTTAGTCTGCAGATATCTTGGTTGAGTTTTCCCCAATAAGAACAAGAATAATTATAAATTAACTTTTCCTCTGACATTTTTGAGATGTAATTCTTCACTTGCAAAAGCAGGCCAGGTATCTGAGCTTTACACTTTGCAAAGCAGAAAAAAATCCTTTGGAATTCTACTGAGACTTCCCTAGCTGAACCAACTTCAGACCATCCACTTCAACAGAAGACAAAGATGGATTGAAAGAAAAAATTCACAAGTGTGCTGCAAACCCAAGAGATCCATTTCATCTGATGCTTAGCATGGAACAGACATTTCCCTTCCATTCTGTGCCCTAAAGCTTATCCAATACAACCCTGGAGTCAGCAATGCTGCCATCTCCTCCTGCACAGTTGTGAGCAGCCCTGTTCTGATGGAAGGAATCCCTCATTTTTTGTGTTATAACTACTTTATAAAAGCCCCTGCTCTGTTCAGGACTAGCTGTATTAGCCAGTGTGCCTATACATACTAACAGATGGTTGCTGGCCTGGAAAACTTCCATGAAGAGACACAAAGAGCAGAAAATAGTAGAATGGACCCCATTTTTTGGAGCATGAAACCAAGACAGTGAGACTAATTTCCCAGGGGCACAAAGAAATACACACTTCACAAGGATCACAAGTTCACTGTCTAACTTTTAGCTCAGATCTTTTGAATTCCAGACCAGTTCCTCAAATATTCCCTCTCCCTGATTTAATGCTGCTTTAATCCTTATGCAGCAGTCTGATGACAAGCCACAGTCTGCAGAACTCAGGCCATACCATGTCACCTATGGGAACTTGAGAGCTGCTACGGGAACATGAAGAACTGCTGCTTGTCCACCCTCCACCCTGACCACATTCTAGTCCCTTAATGTGGGAAGTCAATGGATGCACAGAAAGGGAAAACTTCTTACTAGGAGTATCTGAGGGAAGTCCCATGTGCATCCCATTGGATGCAGTCTATCATACTGTAAGTGAAAGAAGCTGATAAAAATTCAGCTCAGGTGGCCCTGCAGTGGAACAGAGAATGTCAGCCTGAATCAAACAGAACAGCAAGCCGCACCCCAAGTTATTTAGCAGCTTCTCAGAATTTGAATTAATCATTTTATATCCAGCTTTTAAAATGTCTTTGTTTAGCTAACAGTTCTATCCCCAGGCAATGACACCAGTGATACGTAATGAAAACTATTGCTGTAGTTGTTCTCATGGCTGTCAGCAATTGCAGAGGGAAGGATTTATAATAATAACAATAACAACAAGAACAACAACAATAATAATAATACCCATCATCGTCATAAATGTAAAACCAGTCTACTTCTTTTTGTTACAGAAGGGAAGGCTGAGGCCACAGTATTTGTTTTCATCCACTTTGAAGCCTTAACTAATATCTGCAGAAAATAACTGCAGATACACTCTGGCCACAGCATGTATTTCTTGCATTACTACAATGGCATGCAAAGCACCTAGGGAATTTCAGTTCATACACACCCTGTTGCAATGTACAGTACAAGGATACCACCTATGCTACCTAGAAAGCCAACTAATCCCTCTTAGGGCAAACCAGTTTGAGAAACTGATAGATCTCCTTCCAGCAACGATCAATTCCCCTCAGATCAATCTCTCTTGTATATCAATTTATCATCAAGAGTATATAAGACACACTGTGCTCTGCAGCTCCTTTTCTGTTTGGTTATTATTAGCTCTACCACCATGTTATTAACCAAGCAGAGCCTGAATAAGCAGTCCTCTGGGATAAGAATGAAAGAAAAAAAGTCACGCACTTCCAAGAATTGACTATTCATAACCTACTGGCTGAAAAACATGAAACCTTTTGGGACAGTTACAGTCAACCTCAGGATACTCAAGATCACAACATCATCATGGTTATATGGAAAAATGTCCTACTGCCCTTTTTCTACACCTTTATAACTTTCTCTACTGCACATTTTCATCAAGCACCTTTGTGCAGTGACTCTTGCTAATTGCTATCTACAGAGCTCTAGAAAAAGCCTGTTCACCTTTAAAGTTCTACCTTTATTACTTTACTAATATTTTTAAACTGAAATATTATTCATATTACTTCATAACTTGAAGTATATGTAACAGCACTACATAACCAGTATGTTCCAAACAGAAGTCAGGACAAATTTGAGTGAAGGACAAGGATATCTACAGTCAACAAAAACCTGAGTCAGGCATGTAAGCAAATGCTCTTAATCTATTCAAATCAAAGATTCTACAAACACACAAGGGCACTGTGACCAGAATGCTAAGAAACTAAAGAAGGAGAAAATATTGTTTAGTGCAGCCACAGTATAATTTTCTTTCCCAGACAGAGTGACCTCAGAACTTCCCATATTGTCTGGAAACACTGCTCCCTTTTCCCAAGGAAGAACTGAGCCTATAAAGCAATTTTTTTCCCCAAATGCTTCTTTTCTAGGACTTTACATATTCAAAAATATTGCTGTCCAAGGTAACAGAGTGATCTGCTGTCTGCTGTAACCAAGCAGAACACATGGTAAACAAAGAAAACAACCACATACACTGAAATTAACCCAGAACCATCATGGTCTCAAAAAGGCTCTCACCTAGTGCCTTTTTGGACTGAATATACTAATGAATCTGTTCTCAGAAACCTCAGCAGCTACAGCAAAAGCTTAAATAGAGCAGTCCAAAGGAAGTAGGAAGGAGAAAAAAAAACCCTAGTAAAACAAAAAGACAGGGAATCACTAAGGAAAGTAGACATCTTCTGACCGCAGGAGGAGACTACAACCCAACAATTCTGATGACCAGCTCTTTGTATTGCTGACAAAGACTGTTTTCACAAGAGAGGGTGTACTCTTATATTTTAAAAGTATTAAAACCCTCCCATAGGCAAGGTAAATCACATTTTAACCCAGTGTAGCTGTGAGAAAGATGCCCTAGAGAGAACCCTGTGGATTACCTTTGATCAGCCAAGCAGTGTAAAATTACATTATGTATTTGTCTATACCAGGCTGGTATCACACGATCAGCTCATATGTTAGAAGCCTACCTATTTTTCTACAGTAGTGAGAAACAAAACTCTTTTTCTCAATCCATCTAAGATATGTTGGCAGAGATACAATAAAGAAATGGTATTTTAAAATGTATTAGCTAGTATTATTTAAAAAACAAACCAAGCAAATGCCAAAAGAAACTAGGTAAGCACTTCTAAAGCTTTGTGTGGTCACTTTTCAAATAAAATACGATCCATCGATATGAGATACTAAATCTGTGACACCACTCTAACGCACAGCATGTATTCAAAGCTTGGAGAGAACAAACCCAGGAAGATGCAATCCAAACAGGATGTGGAAGCATTCATTTTGCAAAACCAGACCTGCAGATGGGACAGCTATAACCAAAGCCCTGTGCAATCAGAAAAACCTCACTTCCTCAAGGCTGAATAGACAAATTTATGTAACTCAGAGCATGTATAAGAATCTTGTGTTCATCACAGATGCTTAAAATATCACTTCTTAATGACACCCACCTACTACTTTGGGATGCACTCAGTCTGAGTGCAAAGGGAGTCTTCATGATCTCTAAGCCAGTCTTTCAGTCTTCTTTCCCACCTACCTATAGATACAATTAGTTGTTGTGACTTCAGATTAGGTTACATGTCTTCATGTGTCTGCAGAGCTCAGCGGTACAAAGGCCTTGACCAAAAACCTGAGTTTTCTTAAAAAGTAAATAAATAAATATTCTAATTGTGACTTAAACTCTTACAAAAATGGCTAGCCCTGTGATGCTTTGCAGGGAAAGGCCCAAAACATTAGCTCCAGGATACCCTGGCACATTAGCCATTTTGGAGAGCAGCTAGGAGGTCTCTCTGGTAGCACAGCAAGTCAAGGAATATCAGTAACCAGTGCTGTAAATGCTTGTGGTACATTCCTGCTCTCCTTCTGTCTCTGGGCTCATGTTAAGCTTCACTCCTCTTGCTAAAATAGGATAAACTATTCCAGCCTGGAATCAGGCAAGAGGTACCCAGGAAGAATCAGTTCAAAGCCAGAGGCAGACTGACATAAGGTAAAGATGGGAATGCAGATGGGAGCCCTGAGGCTTCTGAAGTTGACGCTACTTTCCAGGAGGGCATACAGAATCTTTGACAAATTCTTGTTAACTTCCTGAAAATGACCAGAAATTGCAGTTAAGAAAGTGTCTTGTTGTCAGGTGATACTAAAATATCAGAGTGTCAGGTAGCAGAGGAAACTACAAAAAAACCCCCTCTACATAGAGAAGCTTTGGTAGCCAGCTAAGAAAAAAACAAAAAGCATTTTAGCAATTGGAAATCAGATGCAAATGTACTCTCAGTCTTCTCCCAGAGGTCACCAGCACCTTCTCTCCAGAGGATGAAAGCAGCAGACTCCTCCAGTATTATGCCTCTGTGGGCCTGGTAACAAACAATGCAGTATCTTTTACTATCTGCTTTACCACATTACTGTAATTTGGGACCACTGAATCCAAGTCCAGTGACTTCACATCCAGGATTTATTTAGGCAGCAAAAGTTTCATTGTTGACACGTTCAAGTTCAGTAGCTCTGGAGCCTCAGACAAGGAGTGGCAGATAAAAGGGTTTTTTTCCAAACTGTAACCTTGCCAACACGCCTCAATCACATCGGATTCAAAGCAGAGTTTGGTCTCGAGGGCTCTGTCAGTATTTAGTCTCCTGATGGAGACTGTCAGTCACCACTAATAACAGCAATTTTCAACACACATGCACCTACCCATCAAGAATCAAAGCGAGCCTACAAGCTCCAGCTCCACATGACACTGAACAGCCATCATATGACAGCAACCTTCTGGCAATAACAAGTCACATTTAAAGCAAGCCACTTGCCAGCAAAAGGTTCCTCCACTACTGCTCTGATTTTTGTTCTAACCTCCGCACAAAGACATATTTCCTGAGGCTGAAGTCCCTTTTCCTATCAAAGGACTGCCCATAACCTGCAAAGGGTGGCTTGAAGAAAGGGCTCTAAAAAAGTCACATCAAAATAGGAACCAGTTCATGTAAATGTGCCCCTACAAAGCACATACACACACGTGGTTAAAGTAAACAGGGGAGCATTGGCAGGGTGTCAAGGGCTGGCAGACCTCTGCAGCACCTACTCAGAAACAAAAGAAACATCAGGAGAACCTACTATGAACACTGAATTCCTGCCTGTAAAAATTAATTCTTGGATAGTTGACTCTCAGCTGCTCCCAGGGCTACACACAGCTTTGAGAGGAAGAAAAATACGATGTTTCTGTATCAGTCACATTTCTGTGCTAGCACAGCTAGCACAGACTCCATCCATTTTAAACCAGGGAAAGCAACTCACTGACACAGGTATGGTGTTTGGCATCCACACAGACGCAGGCAAGAAGCTATAACACTTTTGGAGGTAAATTACAAATTGTACACCAACATATTTACAGTCTAAAGCAGTGGTGACAACTCACAGTTGCAGTCACACTACAGTTGTGGGTCATTAGAGCACAGTTATCTTAACACTTCTAGATCCCCTGCCTGTGCCCAGAGGGCTGACATGGAACAAGACAGAAGTCCAGAACCCATAGAGACTTTGGGCTTTATGAATCAGTAGCATCAGCTCAAAAAAAATGGGCTGCACTAGAGGGAAGAATCTACCTCCACAGACACCTCTTCAGGCAAAAAATTACTATTTCTCCCAACTAAGAGGCCTTGGCACTGTCTAGAACACTTTTTCACTAGACTTGCAGAGGCTGATGTGGAAATTAAAAACTGAAAGGACAGAGTCAGATGATTGACCCTAAATAACACCTAAGCAATTCAGTCATGCCTTTCCCATTGCTGGCTTAGACAGCAGGATATTATAACTGGTATTGATCGGTCCGTTTGCTACCCTAGCTGATAATGGTCTGGATCTGAATGAAAGTTTTTATTTTTATTACATGACTCAGACTATCTGAGCAGATAATCAATTATATTAAAATCTTATTCATTAAAGAATTACATAGAAAAAAATCTTATTTCTCTTGAAACACATTATGTACTTCATTGTCAACACTCTTAGCAAGGTTCACTAGGTTATAGGGAGAATCCACATTAAAACAACTGTGAAGGTATTACCAGAAGATGAGTATTTGGAAGCTCAAAAAATAATCTTTATATTCCTTTATATCTTCCACTGAACTATTCTCTACGTGATATAATGTTAAAATGTCATGCTGCTAAGTAGTTCTAGGAATGAACATTTTTGGCCTCGCATATAGAAGTTTTTCAGTGTTAGAGATTCAAAGGAGGTCTATACAAACAAAAATCTTACAGGAACAGTGCTCTTTGGCTCATACTGTTATCCCTATTTAACTGATGTGATTAACTGAGGCAGAAACATATTGAACTTTTTGTCCAAGGTCACACAGTGAGGTCAGGAATGGAGCTAAAGCAGACTCCAGCTCTTTCAGTTCACTGCTTCGTTTTAAATCATCTAATCTCCCTTTCAGCTCTTTGATGCAAAAGTAAAAAAGACTGGTAATACACTGTTATCCATAAAATGCAAATCCCCAATGTAAAAAGAATGCAAGTCAGGATTTAAAGCAAGTGTATGAAAATCCCTTTTCAGCCCACTGGATGCAGAAATATTGCAGCACATCCCATCACTTTAATAATATCTCACACTTTAATAATATCTCACAACAGAAGGTACTTGAGTCACGTTTAATGTACTGCCAATCCCAACTAAAAGCTCTTAAGAATACTAAAAGTTATGTAATCAGTCAGGAATATGTAGCTGATGAAGACTCCTGAAATTGCATGTTCTAACCAACTTTTTAATTTGTGTATGAAAAAAGCTCAAAAGAAAAAATAAATGCAATATACCTAATTTCTACAGCATTTTATAATGGTCTTACAAATACTAAGTAACCAGCTCAACGATTCCATCTCGACAAAAATTTTACCAGCAGCTATTTCGAGGCAGAAATGAAGATCATGAAGATGATGTGAAAACTGAAGCTCTAGCTTCAGACCAAAGTGCTAACAAAAAGCCTCCCAGTGCTCCAGAGGCCAAAAATATACAAACATTATGAAATGAAATATCAATGCAAGCTCAAGCAGTGACACGATTTCCTGGCCACCATCACCCTGTCCCAAGGTTTTGCATTACAGACTTTGCATCCTGGTCCATATTAAAGAAAGTCAAATCAATGCAGATCAAATCAAATGCACGTTGCTTTTTTTTTTTTTTACTGCACTTAAACAAAACCACTCTCTTGATAATGCACACTGTGCTACATTTACCCTTACCCCTCCAAGCACTTCCTTTCTTTACAATGAAGAAGAAACACAGCTTCATTTCTGTCGAATTTTTATTGCAGTTACTCACTCTCATTTCTAAGTGATACTGCATACTGAAAATTCAAACAATTTGTGTTCTGTAGTAATCCTATTTAATTAACTTTTTAAGTCCCCTTCTCAGCTTTCTAGAGCAGTTACTTCTTTACCACGGGTGCAATTTTTTTCTCTTGATGTCAGAACTGCACCAGTAGAAACAGAGTGAAATACACCCAGCACAAGACCCGTAATTTAACATCACACATAACAAGATTCAATAGTGTATTTTTAAAAAGGGCTTAAATTATTCAGACACACCATGAAAAGCAGTGGAACTCACACTCATTTCAGCAATCTCATTCCTATTTTAAATTTAAATATGTAAATAAAAGTCCTCAGCTGCTCACAGGATGTGAATATCAAACCTCATAGCTTCAGATGCACAGCAGAGCCTATGGGTGCCTCCCCTCCTTGAAAAGCTACAGTCTTGTGTAAAATTCAGAGATCTTTTTTTTTCAACAGCACTTGTTAACCTTGCAAAGAAACCTTTTCAAGATGGGCATCAGTATGATTGCTGGCCTTTTATAGGGGTGCTGCAACAATAACTGAAGAGTAAATACCGGTTTATTATAGTAAATGTGAGAGAGCTTTCCATGCCTAAGGTCCACATATTAGCCACAGAAGTTCAGGACAGAGAGAACAAGGCACAGAGAGACACCAAGAGCAAGTCACACAGGCAGTCTGGGACCTGGCTGTGAGAACAGCTAAGCCAGAGGCTGCACTCAAAGACAAGAACAAGCATCACAACTAATCTGAAAGACTACAGGAAGGCCTCAGAAGAGACCACCAATGACACAAAAGAAGGAGCTGCACTCCAGGAGCCTAAGACAAGTACAACTGAAGATGCTGACAGTTCAGCAGGAGCGTAGTGAGACAGCCAACCCCTCAGCAGGAAAGCACCAATGTAGCAGAAGAACGCAAGCAGAAGCAAGATCTGCAGAAAAGCACATATCCTAGTGCATATACTACCTACCAGGGACAAATGTTCCACAAGCCTGCAATCTGTGACACAGCCCTTCAATCAGGTCACAGTAATTTGAAGAGTGAGCACACCCAGCACAGCTCCTTAGAGAGATGTATCTTTATCCCACTGCCTGCTTTCCTGATTTGATAGGCCATTCCTACACTACTACAAAGAGGCTCAAACCAGATTTTTGGTTATTCGTCCTCCCTACTACCACAGAGGAGGTTTTAATATAGTATTTATAAGCTGGTTTATAATGAAGGATATTTTTGGCAGAGAGCTTTACTGACCTGTAGTGCTAAAAAAAATATTACCCTGTTATAGAAAATAGCCCAAAGTTCCATTTCATTTTTAGCATTGTACACTTGGTATAAATGGCTATCTTATTAAAACATAATCCTCAAAATAGAAGAATTCTAACTCTTTCTTCAGCCCTATACACCCTGCAAAATCAAAAACGTACTGAAAGGGCTGCTAACATTCATACCTAGTTTAGATATCTGACTTGCCATAAAGTAATTATTACATTTGTTATGTATCTATGATATAATTAACAGCACATGTGATTTGGAGAGATTAATTATATAAGTCAAGTTCCAACACCTTTGCTCACTTCAAACATCACCTTGCCTTGAGAGTAATGTCATTGACAGTGATGTCAATGGCACTACTTGCCAAATAGGGTACTCTTTAACAGAAGCCAAGTGGGTCAAACAGGTACATTTTTGTAGTGAACTACACCCCTGTTTATAAACAGACTGCACACACATCAGGATCCAGCATATATAAACAATCAAACAAGTTACAGAGAGATTGAAGTCTCTCAATGATAATGCACTATTTGCATGACACTTACATGTAGTTTAACCACTAGAATATCAAGTCCACTTTATCTTCATGGTCTGTATATAACCTTGCTGGATAATGAAACTGCTGATACGGCTTCTGCTGTTGGTATTTGAGACAAATATTGTAGCCACAAAGTGCAGCTGTGAGCTTCTGTGACAATTCCAGTTGGGAATGACAAAAGCCACTGAGACACCCTAGTCCCTTCTTCCTCAAGGACAAGCTTCAACTTCCCTATCTGAAGAGACAGATAAATTTCAGGCAATGATCAGCCTTGAAAGCAGCTGTACTTACTGTACATATGGTTTATGTGCTTGGAGAATCAACTAATTTGCAGTTCTTACATAAAATAGTAGATAGAAATATATAACACAGCTGCCTGTCTTCCAAACATGCCACTAACGTAACTGCTATGAAACCAGTGTCCAAAACTCATTTTCACTTCCCAAGTCACACAGTTAGCCATTAAAAGGGAAACACAAACAGCATCAGTAGGTCACTAAAAAGAGATCTGGGAGACAGGAAATTAGGTCCCTCTGCTGTTTTCCTCTGCTGCCCAGAGGAGCCATCAGGTTATACATCCCTCAGATTCCTCAGCTCATCAACGGTTCCATACACACATGCTGTATGGCTATGACAGCTTTCCATGTGAGTAGTAAGGAAAAATAGTGTAATTCCCCTTGTATAGGTACACTTGTCTTTCATAACCAAAATAACGTATCAGGCATTAAACAAGCAGACACAAGAAAAGGATATAATAGGCCCAAATAAAATGACTGCATCTTTGAGAGTTTTAAAGACCAGAAACCTTACACACGGAATTTGAAACAAAACTGAAACTACCACATTGTGTACATTACTACTAGCATCCTGCAGTTAAAAGATAAATGGCTTATGCTCTGCTTACAAGACACTAAACCAGCAGAGAAACATTTGAATGTTACCAAATA
>NW_016690512.1:373011-402761 GCF_001604755.1 Lepidothrix coronata | reverse complement strand
TAGCCTGAGGAATCAGACTGTTCTGGGCAGAGGGTGCGAATAGTCTATTGAAAACAGTTTCTGGGAAATGGCATGGAAGGCTATAGAATACACAGTTTTGGGTTACACCCATACCATGATGAACTCAGCTGTCCTAACTAGGACACCCTCATAACATAAGGGGAGTGCTGCAGCAGAGAGCCGAGAAGTGGCTGACAGATAGTTGGCTGTTAAAATATGAAAGTATTTTATTACACTCACCCAGGCTGAAGTTAGAGGTGGCAAGCTTGCAGAATCCAGCCCGTTTCTTGTGTAGGGGGCTAGGGGAGATCTGGTGCACGATTGTCTCCGGGTGGTAGATTTTCAGACGAGGATTGGGGAGTTTAGAGAGAGAGAGAAGCTAAATGGGGATGAGAAGTTGTATGTGGACGGTTCGTCCGGAGTGGTTAGTGGAGGTCGAGAGTCAAGATATGCAGTGAGTGATTTTTCAAGTCAGAGTCCGGACCCTTAGACAGGGCGTGGCCAGCTCAAAGCTTGTAAATTATATGCACTATTGAGAACATTACAGTTATTAGACAGAAAAACAGGCACTGTATTTATAGATTCTAAATATGCATTTGGGTGGTTCATACATTCAGCAAAATATGAGAAAAAGAAGACTGATTAATACATCAGGTAAGAAACTTGTTTGTGAGAACTCTGAGAAAACCAAAGTAGATTGCAGTTGTGTACTATAAATTGTATTCATTTAATTCTAGTCCGAGAGTTACAGACCACCTTCATTGCAGCTCCATGAACCCTTCACAAATTCCCCCTCTGGAACCAGCTGCAGAACACAGACGCCAAACATGCCTAAATAATCTAATGACTATGTGGAGAACAGCGCTGCAGAAAAAAGGGATTCATCTTGAAGGAGGAGTTATAGATATGAGAGGTTTGCAAAAACAGTTAATGAGAGCTTGTCACACTCATGGTTGCTCATGTTACCCTTGGATTTGTGTAAAGTGTCAAAATTGTAACAGGAAAACTTGGAGAGTAGTGAGAGAAAGAGCAGTAAGAGAAGGATATTTTAACATACTATGTTTAGTTTGTATCTCTCAAGCTCATCAATTATGGACAGGAGGAGGGCGTTGGGCCTCTGACTTTCTAAACACCCCTATTCA
This sequence comes from Lepidothrix coronata, assembly GCF_001604755.1. Taxonomy (NCBI): domain Eukaryota; kingdom Metazoa; phylum Chordata; class Aves; order Passeriformes; family Pipridae; genus Lepidothrix; species Lepidothrix coronata. The sequence continues at coordinate 401,619 of NW_016690512.1, read as the reverse complement.
TAATAGGGAAGTACATCAAGTTGTAGAGCGTATTGAAAACTTAGAAATCAGAGCCTGTGTATTCTTTCTTTATGTAGTTATAAGCTAAGCTATAAAATCTCAATTGGGCCAACAAAACATTATCATTACATCTGAATGTGGACAACACATTGCAGTTCCACGTTCCCACATTGTTGCTGATGAACAACAAACCAAATCATATTGGGCACAACGCAGACGAACGTCAGAAAGACAATGTTTGGGTTAGTTAAGATAATGTTAAGAATAAATAACAATCAGTTAACACAGAAACATGTATCTCTAAAAGACAGTTAAGATAGATCTGTGAAAATGCCATGGTAGAAACAGAAAACTTATGCTTAGATATGCATATGTACCTTTAAAAATGCTTCCTCACAGTAAAACACAATCTCAAGTATTTTATGTAGGTAATAGATGTGCATGTGTAAGAACTGTTTGTAGTGACATCACCATAGATAATTGTCTGCATATGTAACTTTACTAGGAAAACCAAGTAGAGAAAGATATTCAGAGTTGCAAGGAGTGTTTGACGAGTTTAATAATCATAAAATCTCTTCCTAAGTGTAAATAAGTACAAGTCACTGATAGACTGAAGGCTGCTTGATTAAACAATATTGATAGAAGTTTAGCTCGATTAGACTTAGAAGCATGAGTTCAGAGACAAGAATTGCTTGATATAATAAAATACCACATAAGTAAACTTATAAAGGAATTGGAGGAGAAAAGTAACAGGTTAGTACATGACCCTTTAGTAGTAGAAGAATTCCTCAGGTGAGCCCCGATCTGGGAACACGATCAGTGAGAAGGCTGATATATTACTGATGCCCAATTGATAAAGTTTGTTCCCATAGTTACCTTCTACCAGTTGAGCACTAATTCTCCTAACTTGTACACTAACACACAGAATCCTTTCCCTTATCCCCAGTCGGATTGGGTCTAGCAAGTAAATAGCATTCTGAATTCCAATCAGTGGTGAAGAAAAAGAATTAAAAACTACATACACACTCCTGAAGAATATCTCTGCTGCCAAGAAGAAATGATACCCCGTTGTTCCCTGCAATGGAGTAGATGAAGGGAAGGCAGAGAGGTACTATGGTGGAGTTATTTGCCTATAGCTGATACCACTGATGTTAGAGGATTAAATTACTAATGACTAGAATGGCCAAATTCCTTGTCCTTGTCATGATTCATAATAACGCTACTAGCCGTGTTAACCTTTAACCCATGTATTCTTAATAAAGTAACAAAAATTCGTCAGAGACAGGGTTGAAAACATACAGCTCGTGACCATGAAACAGAATTATGAGTAGTAATACAGAGAAAGAAGAGCAATATTATGAAAATATGAGCTGTGGCATAAAGGGAGAACAATCCTCTCTGTTGAGAGCAGCTAAAGAAGCTGTAGAGAGATTTGATGAGCAAATTTATGAATAAATAAAAAAGGGGGGAAATTGTAATAGATTAGTAGTAGTAAAGTAATTTACTCATCAAATTAGTAGTAGTAATAGTTGTAGTAATTTACTCTTTTAATAGTATTGCATGTTATATTTATATATATTTGTAATCAAGGTTCTGTTAAGGCAGGTGGACTGTAAATTACAGAATGGGCAATTAATCTGTCAGTACTATAAGCTGATAGTCCTGCAGCTGCAGTTTCGAAGCTGATAAAACAAGTTGTTATGTCTTACTGAATAAGTCTTTTGTATATTGTCTAAAAGTGTACGCTTGAAGTAACGAAGGGAAGGACAAGGATCAAAGGGTCAAGAACGAAGACGATAAAAAGTATCCAAGATGGACATCTGGAAGAGACTCACACAGTAGGCCTCAAGGACTAAAAATTACCTAAGACTATGGAAAGGGAAGTACCTGGCAACTAAAAGCGAGCCTGCAAAAGAACCAACCAGAACCAGACTTGCGAACTCGGATCCAATAGAAGGATAACAAGTGACTATGGGAAGGGAATTGACAATGGTATAAAATACACTGCTTTTGTCCACTGCTTTGCTGGCCGTGTGTGGAGCAGGGGTCTCCCCGGCAGCCCAGCGCGCTGTTTTGCTTATTTGCAATTTATATAAATCTTTAATAACTTTTGCTGCTATATTTTAGCCTAAGTTTCAGTTTACTTATAACAGAGATATTATAAATCAGAATAACAATTTAATAAAATAATACAATAAGTACGATTATACAGACAAACAACTGGTTTTAACCCACAAAACCCAAATATATAACCCAGCACCCTGGGGCATGAACAGAGTGTTCTTTGGGCCCCCTGAGTCCAAAGTAAAAAGAGAGGGGAAAACCTGTTGGTGAGACTGCTGTTGCAGTCTGGTTGAAAAGTGGTGCTTGCAGTCCAGTCCAGAGTGGTGGTCTGCAGTCTGGTTGAGAGCGGTGGTCTGCAGTCTTGCTCTGGATCCCACGAGTGGTAAAAAAGTTCCAAGACTCCAAGATTATATATTCTCCAGTTCAGGCAGGAATGCTCAGTACTTTCCTCAGGGCGGGGAGTTTCACAAAGGCCTCTTAACACCTACTTTGTAGCCTGAGGAATCAGACTGTTCTGGGCAGAGGGTGTGAATAGTCTATTGAAAACAGTTTCTGGGAAATAGCATGGAAGGCTATAGAATACACAGTTTTGGGTTACACCCATCCAGTGATGAACTGGTCTCAGTTGTCCTAACTAGGACACATAGGAATACCCATTTACCTAAATGCTTTTCTGACTGGGTTTAACCACATGGAATAAAACCTATCCTGTAGTATTTGCAGCATTTCTCTTTGTTATAGTGGGCTGTCTGCAGTGCTGAGATGAAGTGTGTGTTCATCACATCATGTGTGCCTGTTAAACTGGGTAGTGCCTGGACTCCAGGACAGTTTTTTGATTCATTCCTGCTCCCCAGAGTGCTCTCAAAGCTAAAGATGTTCATTGGCTGTGTTAGTGGTTAGACGTGAATGACAAAATTTTCCTAATTTCCTCTAAACTGTGAGTAGTTAATTCCAAAGAAGTCAAGTATGGAAAGAGCTGCTTTGCTGCGCTTGCATAAAAGCTAGAATTTGCTGGGGGTGATCCTTGCTGCCTTACTCGGAGCTTAAAACAGACAGGCAGAGGGTATCTGGGGACTCTGAATCAAAAATTTGTTCAGTAACTACCATCAAAGAGGACTTCATGGGGTAGCTGAAAGGTTGCCTGTGGATCCCTGTGTCTCTAATGTATCACAAAGTTCCCTGAGATGGACTGTATGGCTGATATCCACTTCTTTTTTGTATGCTAGAGCAGCTGACACCAGGCCTGCTTGTGGCAATGGCCAAGCACGGTTTGCATGTACATGTGTGGAGTACTAAAATATCAAATTACTCTGTGTATCTATATCTATCTAAGGTAACGGTTTTAAATCCTTATAAATCTTATATATCCTTATCAATCTTCTGCTCTCCCAAAAGGAGAGAAAAAGGTTCTGTAAGATACTCCTTAGGAAGGGACCAATGAATATTTTCAAGGGTCCTGACTTGGATGTCATTCCAGTGCTGCGTTAGACAAAAGAGGTCATAGAGCGAAAGCCATAAAGGGACCTTGGGAGTGCTGCCAGCTGCTGGCACAAATGGCCTCTTAGAATATTTCTCTTCTTCCTACATCCTCAATTTCAAGAGCTATCCTTTTATCTCTTGGCAATCTGATCCAGTACACATTCATATCACTTGTTACATGTCAGTGCACTCTCCACTGTTCTCCTCTTTTACCCCAGTCCTTTCTCCTCCATGATCGCTACCCTTCCGTACTCACTAGAAGGAACTCTGACTTAAATCCTGCTGCTGCCAGGGATCAACCTGGTGCAGGAGGTGTCCTGTGGCTGGGACAGGCACTGGGATGTTCTTATCACTTTTCAGCAACCCATTGCCTGTTGTTACTTTTAAGGGTATAAATTCAATAATGCAAATAAGATGGAATGCTTATGACTATATTTACATGTTTTAACATGCATCGACTTTATTTAAATGGAAGTTATAAATGCTTTGACTTTGTGCAAGGTTGTGGTATGAAACAAGCTTTAAAGAATTCTCTTGGCTGGAGCTGGCATCTCCCTGGGCCACAGGCCATCAGCCTTGACTGCTCCAGCTTGATGGCACCTAGAGCTATGTGGGGCTGAACTCTCTGCCTTTTAGCTCTTTCCTGTCATTATCTGCATTGCATTGACTGGGGAGATAATTAAAACAAAAGAAAAACAAAAAGAGAGAGCTCTTGGGTGCTCCTACCTGCTGCTTCTTTGTCTCTAGCTTCCACATTTCTGTTTCTGGCTTCTACCTGTTGTGGCTGTGCCAATCCCACTGTTGCCTGGCCCTGAGCAGGGACAAAGCACTCTCCCAGTGAGGCCCTGTGGGGCACAGACACTCAATGTCACCCCTGCCCCTGCAGGAGTCACCTGACCTGGGCTGGGTGAGCAGGTTGTCCCTGTCCCTCTCCCTGCCCCTGGGTGAGCAGGCTGTCGTGTCCCTGTCCGTGGGTGAGCAGTCTGTCCCTGCCCCTGACCCTGTCCCTGCCCCTGTCCCTGGGTGATCAGGATGTCCCTGTCCCTGGGTGAGCAGTCTGTCCCTGACCCTGTCCCTACCCCTGCCCCTGTCCCTGGGTGAGCAGGCTGCCTCTGCTCTTGCTGTGGGAGGCGCAGAGGTGCTGCTCTGCTCAGTGTGCGTGCTGGGAGTCCATCTCACGCTTCTCTGCTGTCCTCCACTGAGGCATAATTGCTGGTGTGTGTGTATTTAGGATTGGGCACAAGTGTGAGTTTCTGTAGGAAGAAAGACAAGGTTTTTCAAGAATTGTACATATAAAGACCCACGTTTATGTGTGCACTGACATAACGTTAATGCAGGGTTGTTGTCCAAATAGTCCCTTTGAAATTTTGAGTGTTCATGTGAAAAGTCAATAAAGCACAAATTGGGGTCTTTTATGCACAAGGAAAGGAGGAGAATTCCTCATATAGGTAAACCTAAAGTTGTACAGTTATCACCATTTTTCTCTTTCTTCCTGCAATTCTCATTCCCTGCATTTCTGTGCTGCCAGGGCACCGTGTGCGGGACTCCTGTCTTTGTGTGTGACACAGTGACAGCAGGTGGCAGCAGGATCCTGCCGGCTCTCGGCATTAAACCATCCACAAGGTACAGACTGGGAACCTCAGCAGACTAGGAGAGGGGCAGGTGAAAAGGTGAGAGCTGCAACGGCGAGTTTCTGTTTCAAAGCTCACTGAGCCCGTTGTTGCACCGGGAATCTACGGGTGTTTCCACTGGATCTGCATTGACCGGCAGCGCTGGACACCCACCAGCCTGGTGCCGTCACAGCAGGATGGAAATGGAGTTTGGGGAGAATGGCATTTCCGAATGCAGGCTGACTGTGTCTCTTGCTTTTGCCTCCTGGCAATGGTATCAGTACCACTAGGGGGGGATAAGAGACTTTTTAGGCTTATATTAGATATTCCTTCCCACTTATTTTACTTATTCTGGTCGGGCCCTCCAGCAGTGTTTACTGCAGCCTATGTGAGTTGGTGTATCTGGTGGTTGGAGTGTCCAGTGGTGCCCCCTGTCACAGCTCTGCCCCCAGGAACCTGCCAGACAAACCACACCCCAACAGGCCTTTTCCTGTCACCTTTTGAAGGTAGTGCCTGCAACACCAGTGTGGCGGCAAAATGTTAAAGTGGACTGTAGTGGATTGACCATGGCTGGACGCCAGGTACCCACCAAAGGTGCTCTAATACTGCCCTCTGCATCTGGACAGAGGAGGGTTCTGAGTTAAGGACGGGGAGAGATCACTCACTGATCACTCACCGTGACTGAGTCACGGGCAAAACAGACTCGAATTGGGGATATTAGTCAAATTTATTGCTAACAAAGTCAGAGCAGGATAATAAGAAGTAAAATAATTCTTACAAACACCTTCCCCCACCTCTCCCTCCTTCCCAAGTTCTACCTCCTCCTCTGCAGCAGTGCAGGCAGACAGTAATGAGGATCACAGTTCATCACAAGTTGTTCCTGCCACTGCTCCAGTGTGGGCTCCTCTCTCCACATGTCAGCAGGTACCTGCCAGAACCCTGCTCCAACACAGGCCTCCCACAGGGTCACAGCCTCCTTCTGGCATCCCCTGCTCCAGCGTGGGCTCCTCCCCAGACTGCAGGGGGGTCTCTGCACCCCCGTGGACTCCATGGGCTCAGGGGCACAGCTGCCCCACCATGGGCTGCACCAGGGGCTGCAGGGGAACCTCTGCTCCAGGGCCTGGAGCACCTCCTGCCCCTCCTTCCCCACTGACCTTGGTGTCTGCAGAGCTGTTCAAATGTTCTCATTCTGCTCTCCTCTGGCTTTCTCTGCATTTCATCTGCACAATAACTTTTTTTACTTCTTAAATATGTTATCCCAGAGTTGTTACTGTCATTCCTGATTGGCTTGGCCTTGACCAGTGGCGAGTCTGTCCTGGAGCTGGTGGCACTGGCTCTGCTGGACATGGGGGAAGCTTTTAGCAGTTTCTCACAGAAGGTACCCATATATTCCCCCCTGCTACCAAAACCTGGCCATGCTAACCCAAAGCATGGAGTAATTTAACTCCATCGATGGGGAGGGCAAAAGAATAGATAAATTTCTCTGTTGTCTTTCATCCATCCCTGAGCTGACTGGCTCAGTACAGCTCTCAAGACAGGGCAATGCTGTCCTCATCATGGGTGGAGCACTGAGATGGTGGTTTTGGTAAGTTAGAGTGACCCAAACCATGTCAGAAGCATGTGGCCAGTCAGTGCTAGTCAGTGCTTCCTCACACTGGGGGACCTCAGTGCTCAGCAGCAAAGGAGGCGTTTCCCTGCCAGCTGCTCCTGTCCTACTGCAGATGCTCAGGCCTCAAAGACACGGAGTTCCTTTTTGTAGTGTGTAGCATTTGCAGCTGGATTTGGCAGCTCTGAGAGACTGATTATTTAGGACACTTCTGATAGCATACAAATGTATTTTTATTGTCTAAGAATATAGAAACTAATGTGTTTTAATCTGAAGTCCTTCAGTATCTCATTAACTAAAGGGTAAGAAAGTTTTGTATCACATTAGGGAAGCATTTCCAGTGCTTTCTGAATTATGAATTCTGAATAATCTCTCGATATATTTCATTTTTCATAACAGCTGGTCCAGATGTCCTTTTCATAATCATAGAATCATAGAATGGCTTGAGTTGGTAGAGACCTTAAGGATCATCTTGTTCCAACCCCCTGCCATGGAGAGTGACACCTTCCACTAGCCCAGGTTGTTCCAAGCCCCATCCAACCTGGCCTTGGACACTTCCAGGGATGGGGCAGCCACAGCTTCTCTGGGCAACCTGTGCCCGGGCCTCACAACTTTCATAGTAAAGAATTTCTTCCTAATATCTAATCATGCCCTCTGTCAGTGTGAAGCCATTCCCCTCTGGTCCTGTCACTACATGCTCTCATAGTCTCTCTCCATTTTTCTTGTTGGCTCCTTCAGATACTGAAAGGCCACAATTAGGTTACCCTGAAGCTTCTCTTCTCCAGGTTGAACAACCCAAATTCTCTCAGCCTTTCCTCACAGCAGAGCTGCTCCATCCCTCTGATCATCTTGGTGGTATCCTCTGGACTTGCTCCACAGGTTGATGCCCTTCCTGTGCTGGGGACCCAGAGATGTAGGCATGCTCGGAATTTATTGTCCGTCTGGTCAAAAGATTATTCTATCTTCCATCCTCCTACTAGGGTATAGTTATTGCTCAGTATTTGTCTAAACAACATTGGGAGAGCCTCCAAGAACCAGGTTCTGTAGAGCAGTGAAATTAGTTATTTGTTTTTCATGCTATTGTGTGTATATATGTGTATATCTCCTTTGTAAAGATTTCAGCTCTTATACGGCCTCACACACATGCTGCAAAAGCATGTGACTGAGGGAGATGCCACTAAATTCTTCTTTAGGTTATAGTATTTACATTTCCTCTTCAGAAAGGCCTTTAAACTACTCTTGAATAATATAATGTTTACATTCTCCTTTTCAGAAAATGGCAGACAATATTTATTTTTTATACTATAAGAAAAATAATCAAAAGACTGTCTTCTCTGTAGTGTCATTCTTGTTGACATGTCAGTGGCATGCTGAATCTTATAATTTAATGATAGAAAAATACCCTGGAAGTGTATAAGAGAATGATGTGAAACAATATTTTCAATGGAAGATGGACAAACTAATGTCAGGTATCATGGGCTTCTGCAGACTTTTCCTTATTAGTAAATTGCTTATCAGTTTATGCACCCACTACCCGTTAAGTTGCTGCCTTCATAGTATCACCTGTAGTGTAGAGTGGAGACCCTGTGTGTGGAACTGTTACCTGGAGTGTGGAGTGGGACAACCATTCATGGCGTTACTGCCCTGGGGATTGATGCAGCAACATCCTGTGCTGTGGGGTCTAAGTCACCTCGGTGCACTGGGCAGCCAGTGGGGTTAGAAATCTCTGAATATTATGAAGTCTGAGGTGGTATATTTGAGTTGGAATGGCAGCCTGCTACCCAGCTTGAGAGAGGCTCTTCTCATGATGCTTAGTAAACCACCATTAAGGAATTTACTGTGCTTTGGCAAGTGGAAAAGATGTTTCACTCAAATGTTTTTCACCCAAATCTCATTCTGTAAAGAAAACTGCTGGGACACTGATGTGAGGACATTGCTTTAAAAGCTCACCTGACTTCACTCAATAGTTTGAGGTCCAAGTACTTGCTTCCATGCTAGGAACAGAAGTTCTCCCTGTGGCTGTTGGCTTTTATCTTTCTATTTCAAAGATCAGTGAAAAGTGTACAAACCCTGTCTTTCTCAATATGCTCAGCCTTGCACTCAGTCATGTTGTTTGAAACAATGCAGAAATAGTCTTTTGCATTGTAAAGCAGCAGGAGAAGGGAAAGCTGGGGACAAGACTCAATGAGCACATAAAACAGTACTTTGTAATAACAAGAAATGCAGCAGATATGTTTTGCCCTTTGACAGTGCAACCTCTTGTAATTAAATTATCAGGATGAAAAAAAACACTCAATTATTTAAGGACTGGAAAAAAAGTACAGTTAAATAAATAACTTGAGAGATTTCTGTTAAGTTTGAAATTGTAATCCCAAATTTGTATGTTGTTTTCTTGCAGGTAAGTCTGGATTAGTCTGTCTGAACTGTGCAGTTTGGAAATCTAAGTGACCAAAGTAAGCCTTCTTCAAGCTGTTTCAGCCTGTTAACAAGGTCAGAGTGTTGTCTTTATTTTTGAGCTCTAATACTTTAAATTAAAATCAAAATGGAATGGATAATGTAATTGCAGAATGCTATGGCTATGCAGACACAGTCGATCTTTATGTCGGCTCTGAATGTTAATAGAACAAATGCATTCACTGGTCCATCCTTAAACCAAGACTGAGTTGGGACAATATGAAATAATCACATTATTGACATTGTAAAGGCTAATACAGCTTTTATACTATTTTTCATTGATCATTTAAATGGATTCTTTACTTATCAGAGATTGCCGGATACAAAACTTTCAGTGCCTGCTCTTGAGTAGAGCTAACAGGTCATACTCAGAAAAGCTTACTTTGTGGATTGTTCAGAAATAATAATCTTTTGTTAATGACCTGGCAGTAGGACCTTGCTAGAAGTCAGTAAAGTGCTGCTGTTGGACTGGCATGCTCTGCTTCCCCTGTAACACATACTCTGTCACATGCCTGCTAGAAGTAAACCTCTTTCTTTTGCAAGCTTCCCAGCAATGGAATGAGCAGGCTCCACTGAGGCATTGTCATCTTTATTGTATCAGAGTTGAAAATTATTTCCTTTCAACATTTCTTCCTCCTTTTTCTTCTCCAATTATCTCCAGGAGCAATTATATTCATCTCCTGTCAAATCCTAGTGTTGTCTGTTGTCATAGTTTGAAATTGGCCCCCCTTGAGAGTTCGAGGGGCTCAGAGGTGATTGGGTGCCAGGGCACTGTTCCCTGGAGAGCCAATCACTGTCCATGTTGTTCGCTTCTGCTCAAAAATCATATATCACCGCACCAGAAACGGTTGGCAGTGCAGTCTTGGTTGTTTTGCTGTTGGTGTCTGCTGCGTGTAGGTGGACAAGGACAGGGGGTGGCTGGGCTCCTTCTCTTCCCCTCCGGGGGGGAGAGGGGAGCCCTGCGACCCCCAACTCAGCCTTTGGCTAGAATTAGGTCAGCATTTGGAGTGTGTGCTGTGAAGGAAGAGATTCACAGCACCTGAGGTAAGAGGGAGGAGGCCAGGCCTTCTTTCCCCCCCTGCAGCTGCGGGACACTTGGGACAGTACATAACTGAACCGAGCTGCCTGTGGCCAAGGCTAGGGGGCTTTTTTTCCCCCCACTGCATTTAGGCTGGTGGGGGGTGGATTTTGAGGCTCAGCACTTGAGCAGAGCCAAGTGGACGGGCTGATAAAATCAGCTCGGTGCTCCGGAGAAGAATCCCAGGCGAAATTGGAGAGGCTCGGGAGCTGCCTGCTGAAGCTGAGCGGGGGCAGCCAAAAACTGACTTAGAGGAATGAAGACTCCAGGACACGTACGCTTGATAAGCTGCACTGCAACAGCTTACGAACCGAGGTGGGACACCGAGAGGGAGAGATCACCAGCAGCAGGAGAGCAAGGACTCAAAGCTATCTTCTCGGACTTCATGAGGAGGAGAGACTACAACAAACAAGTGCTGGACTTGGTGAGGAGGGAGTGTTCAGGAGCCCAGAACACTCCCACGGCAGACTGTGTTACATATCAGCCTTAAAGGCTGCTCCTGGACTAAAGTTAAAGGAGGGGCTTGAAAGGACTGATTGATAGTAATGTAATATATATAGTTGCCTTTAGTTTGTATAGTATTTATTTGTGTAAATAAATGTATATACTTCCCCCTTCCCCTACAGAAGCCTCTGGCCTGAAAGTTTCTCTCTGGTGTTAGGATAAATTGCTGAGAAGGGGTGAGGGAAGCTTGGAGTTTAGATTTCTAATGTGGTTCAAACTGTGACTTCTTTACAAGTCTGTGAAAGACTGTTGTCCTAATCTATGATTCCTGTGCGTGTACCAGTAACAAAAATCTTTCAGCAACATTTCTGTGCACCCATGTTGTAGTATCCCTTGAGATCAATGCTGTTGTGGTACATAATACATGTTCCCTGAGAGCTGTGTGTGCATTTGAAAAATGTTCACTATCCAAATACAATTTTTTTCATATTTCAACTAGACACTCTAAAAGCTACTGAGTGTCCTCAAATTAACTGATTAGTTCTGAACCACTTTAACTTTCATGCATTTGGTTATCTCATTTCAATAACTATTCAGATCAGGCAGCAAAATGTTATATGAATACTAAGAAACTTCATATGCTTGCCTTTTTGCCTTTCCTTTTTCCTTTCCCTTTCACCTTTTCTGTTCTCTTTTCCCTTTCTTTCCCTTTCTGTTGACTGTTGTTAGGAAAGCTTTTATCAACTGAGAAAAGGAGCCATATGTTCTTTACAGCTGTATCACCACTACCCTTTTGAGGATGACATATCAAGGAAGTATTTTCCCGTGCTAGCAAGTGCCTCCCTTCTGGAGTGAAGCTGAGATTCGAGGTTAGCAAAATGTGTTACTAGATTCACACATGCTATATTTCTCTCTCTGAATGTATTTTTTTCTCCTGAAAGATCCTAGTCACTTTGGTCATGCTCACCCATCTCTTTGGACATCCTAGACATAACAGCTTCAATACACATTCATGTCCACTTGTGAACACCTTCTTGATACCAGTTTTATATCTCAGCTTGTATCCTGCACTTTCTATAGAATAACTCATTCACCAAAGAACGTGAACCACTTTAAGGTTGATCCTTTTGAAGCCTTTTGATTCCAACTTTCCATTTTTGGCTTTTGAAATTAGTTTGGTTTCCAATTGGCTGAGCAGATTCTTTTCCTACGCAGGAATTATCAGCCTCTAACACATGCATGTACCATTGACTCTGTCAGGGCATCTGATACTTCTTGCATTTTTAAACTGGATATACTGAGCTCATGCCTTAGGTACCCAGCTGTATTCCCCTTCCACATTCCTTAGATCCCTTATCAACCTTGGGTTGGGGAGTTCTGCAGAAGGAGCTGTTTCCACACTCCTTAAAAAATTTATTCATTGCTTCCAAGGGCAATAAGCATCACTTTGAACCAGGCACACTGCACATTATCGATGGAATAAATACGCTGTAGCGTAACAAAGCTGTGTAGTGTATTTTAAGGAACTCTGGAACTATTAATGGAAGAAGAATTGGATGTGAAAATACCATCCCTCATGTCTCATTGCTATGAAAAGCAGGTTTGTATTTCAGCATTTTTCTTTGAAATGTGTAAATGCCTCTTTCAAGGGTTTTTAGATGTGAATATGGATACTGCCAAATAAAAAATAAAATAAAACCTTAAAAATCAACATCTTCTCTAGTCTAAGTTAAAAGCAGCATTTTGGAAAGGAGCTGCAATTTAAAGAAACATATGAAAAATAACTTACTGTAATTCCACTTAATCCAAAATTAATATTTAGCTCATATGATCCTTCCACTGGCTGCAGGAATGATGCTGAGGGTTTAGGAGAGAAGTTAAAAGGGAATGGTTTTAAAATGCTGTCCAGATATAGCCAGCATCTGCCCTGGCATATCTCAGAACATAGCACTATGGAAGATTTCATCAGGTTTTAGGATTTCGTTTTTAAAAACTACCTCTTCTGTAAGCCTCACATAAGGAGCAGTATGCCTTTGTTGCCCTCGGGCTAATGATCATATACAAAGAAAAATATTCTGCCTTAAAATAAAATGAATCCTAACCTCCAGCAGATGAGGACTGCAGTTCTCTTCAGTAATGACTAGTTTGTGTGGTGTCTACAGAAAGCTGCACTCTCAATGTAAACCTTGCTAGGCTGTGAAACAAGGAGCACTGGGGAGTCCTTTCTATGAAAGAGAACTGTTATGGGAAGCGTCTCCTACAGCTCAGCTGGTGGTCTGTGCTCAGAGGATCACTTGCAGTATTGTGCTCCTAAATGGACTGCAACAGCTTTTGCTTTGTGATTTATACCTTCATGTTGATGTCAAAATCCTCCTTGCCATTGTTTTAGTAGAGAAGAGGAACAAGACAGAGCCTATTGCTCTTGGAAAATGTAGGAAGGAGAGGTTTGTGATTAGACTTTTGATTGGGCAGGTTATTAGGATAACACTAGTAGAAAAACAACAAGGAATTCAGCAGAGAGAAGGGGTGGAGAGCACTTGTAGTTTTGAGATATTTGTAACTTTAGGATGAGAAATTGGTACATTTCTTAAATTTAATATCAAGTCAATATTTATATTTACAATATTTGTAGTATTTATTGGGGGGGGATTGGAACTAGATGACTTTAAAATCCTTTCCAAAGCAAAGCATTCTGTGATTCTGTCATTTTGTGAAAGGCTGGGCTGTGTTTATCCACAAAGAGAATTCTGATTGTGCGAGATATTTGCGCTGTTCTTGAGCGAATGTACTACAGAATGTGACACGTAAAAATGCGTTTTTGAACATAGTCTTAAATGTATTTGTTTGGGGTTTTGGGATTAGTGGAGGAGCTGTGCAGGGGGTACCTTCAATTTCAGTCTTGCCTCTTAATTAGGCACAGCGCAATGCAAGACATTCCGTGGAGTGGGATGTGACCTAAAAGGTGTTTTTAATGAGTAACTGAGTATGCTAGACACTTGTGCAACAGAAATTGCTAATATGATTGGGAGGGGAAGAAAACAAAAGTCGTAAGATTAAAACTATACTTATTTTTCTTTAAACTTTGTAGTTCTAAAACCCAAATGGCACTTGTCTCTGATAAAGCAGCGATGGTAGTTTAGCTATAGTTCTGTTTATTGCACTCTTTCCCTTGCCACAGTTCTCCACATGGGCCAGGGAACTGATTATGCTCATATTCAAGTATAAAGGTTTCTCTGAGTTTGAAAGAATTGAAATATGACTTCTGTGTTTAATTGATGGAACTGTTTGCTCACCTTTAGCATACAGACAGAATACCATGCTCTTCCTGCCATAGAGTTGTATATTTGGCTGGTATGGTCGTGAAAGCACAGATATGATGGAAAATGCTGAAGAACAGAGTGTCTTAAATCTCCTCTAAGCAGGCTCAGCTACTCTGGCCCTTGAAATGCCAGTCAACTCCCTGAAGACTTTCTAGGTGAAAAATCATACTGATACCACTTTCACAGATGTGCTATGAGCAGCAGAAATGTTTCAGTCTTAAGTTGAAATATAAAGTGATCAACTTTAGTAAAAACACAGAGGAAACCTCAGGCTGCTCCTGTTTTTCTGCACTTTGATGGCTGAGAAAGAAGCTTATTGCCCCTGAAACAAAACTTTTATCTGTAGTTTAATGACTTACCCCCTGAAGCTAAGGCTATTTAGTGTAGTTAAATTCATTGTGAAACAGGCTGTGGAGGAGAAGAACAGGGCCTTTTTGATTATTTGTGAAGATTTATTTTGCATTATTTCTCACTGTTCATTTTCCCTTTAAAACAGCTCCCTTGAGTCAGAAAAAATCCTGATGGGAGAATTCTCCCTAAGTTTCTTTTTTCTCTGTACTGCTGATGCTTGTACCAATGATGGAAAGTGGTACACCATCAGGTGTTCTGGATAACCCACCCATTTCTGAAGCCTGCAATATGGGTATGGCAGTTAAGTGTCTGAAAGACAGAGGATGTCTTAAGATTTCTGTAAAGTAATTTATGTAAAGATTGAAGCTTTTTATTGAAACTCTGTTTCACCATGTATTCTTCAAACATTTTCTTTCCTGAGGTGAAAGTTGAATGCTCAGTAGCCATGTATGTATTGAGGAGTACACAGGCTTTTAAATAATGTCTTATTAGTGCACAGATGTGTATTAAGTGCCATTTCATGAACATGGGCCCAGCTCAGTTCTTGTCAAACCCACAGACAAATCTGGTTAGTTCTGAAGCACTTTTTCTGGTGTTTGTGGTAATGTAAAATTGCAAATATCTGTAGCCTTCTCAAGCTTAGTTCAGATTTTACAGAACTTTAGTCCTATCACAAGGACTGTCTCCTGTGTGCCAAAAGAATGGCAACATCCATGCAACCAACAGATATATGTATCTGTGATATTTGAAAACTTGCAGATTACAGTCCATCTGCTTTCTAATTCAGTCCTGTTATTTCCTGAAAAAACCGAGCACAGCTACACATTCACTGATGCCACTCAAGCTAGTAGGAGTGTCTGCATTACCAACATTTTGCTATTGGGATGTTGTTTGACAGTGAAAAGAGAAATATTTTACACCAAGCAAAGTGTTGTGTCTTGTGACTAGGAAGTGTGGCTGTAAGGCAGGCTGTCTGTGAAGTCTCAGGCAACAGGTACATTTTTCTGTTCCAGATAGACTCATGCATGTACAACACCAGCTTCTTTTGCCTGTTTTCAACTGGCTCCCAGCTGACTTCAGCCCCACAATTCAATTAATTTACATTTTTTTCTTCTTAAGCAGAAGGGCCTTAAGAAAGGATGTATTTGTCCTGTCCCATGGCAGTGTATTGCATTTTGTGTGTTCCAGTTTCTCATCAGTAACTTGTTTCTTCCTGTAGCAATTTTTCGATATTATCCCAGTGTGCAGATGATCATAATTTTTCTCTATGTAGGTCCATATTTCATCTCTCCTTGTTTGTTAGAACCATAAATAGTCTAGTATAATAGACTATTAGAATAGTCTAATAGAATAAATTGCCACTGTGATGAACTCATCACACCAAAAACTTATTTCCTAATTCTATACAGTTTTTCTAGGTCTTCTGGATGTCTGTCTCTGTACGCCTCAGAGATAGTTGCCCCAAAGCAATTGTTTTGTGATGGATTTGATCTGAGCTGAGAAGCATTAGTAGGCCCTATGCATTATCTACATTCTTCAGGAAAGTTTATTTGTTGATAAGTCTCCTAAATATAAGCACAATATATAGAAGTGTTAATCTTTGGCTCCCAATATTCAGAAGTATATTTTCACTCTGAGTTTACAACATGTTAATAATTTAGTCAGGACCATGGAATGTCACTTGACCTACTAGAAAGTTATTAGTACCTCTAGAGGGTTGAGGCCAACTAATGCTTTGGGAAGAGAAAGTGGAATTTCCTTTTTAATTCATTAAGAATTAATAAATGCATGAGGGAGTGGGGGAGTTTAAAGGTAAATGTATCACCAAGAAAAACTGTATGGCATAAAAGGAAAGCTGGAAAAGCAATTCCATCTCCTATATTAATTGCTGTTGGGTTACACAATGGTTGGTAGTTTGCCAGCTCTCTAAAGCCTGTTGAATTTGCTTTTGGAGATGAGAAGATTAAATTTGATTGTTTTCCCTTTCCTGTCACCTTGTCTTTATAAACCTTTCTCTTTCTGTTGTCTGTTGTGAATCAATAAATGCTGTTGTTTTAAGAGTGAACCCTTCTTTGTTAAGGAGGAATTCTAGGAAATTTAACATTACACAGTTCCCCCTTGTGGGAAGTAGTGAGCCTGAAAACTGGGTACCTCAGTGGTCCTGGAGCTCAACATCCCTTTGTCTTTCTGTGTCTTATTGCAGGTGTCCTCCCAACTACAGTTCCTCTGTAAAATACATGTAAAATATGGTTACCATATTTGCATAGTTTTAATTCAATGTTCATAGAGACTGGGTGTGGTGGTTTGACCCCCCCCCAAAAAAAAAAATCCAATCTCCAAGCTTCCCCCATCTTCCCACAATTTTACCTCAACACTGAAGAGAAACTTTCAGGCAGGCACACCTCTGTAGGGGGAAGGGAAAATATATATGCATTTATTCCTATACAAATAAATACTGTACAAACGAAAAGCAACTATATATATACAATATTTCACACTTCTATCATCCCTCTGAGCCCCTCCCATAATTCAGTCCAGGAGAAGCCCTTAGGCTGATAGGTAAACAGTCTTTCTCTCATTGGAGTGTTCAGGGAAAAGGGTTTCTCTGATCCACCCCTCCACCAACCTCTAGCTCTTTACTGAAGTCTCTTCTTCCTCACGAAGTCCAAGAAGATAGTTCTAAGTCTGTGCTCCTTGGCTCCGTGCCAGTCTCTTATGTGTGACTCTGTTCCATAGCTGCTGTAGTTTTCCATTTTGGTAGCCACGTCTAAATCCAATGTAGGCACCTCCAAACCTGCCTCGGTCCGTCTCAGTTTCGCCTGGGGTTTTTTTCCCCTGGCACCGAGCTGCTTTCATTATCAGCCCGTCCTCTTTGGCTCAGCTTAAAAATACTAAGCCTCACATCCCCTCCTACTTACAGTGAGAAAGAAAAGCCCCCGCTCAGCTTTTGCTACAAGCATTCGATTCAGTTATGAACTGTCCCGAGCTCTGCAGTCTGGCTGAAAAGGGGGGGTGGGAAGAGGGCCTGGCCTCCTCACAAGGAGCTTGCCTCTCTCTCTCCCCCTTACCTCCAACTGTTGTGAGTCTCTCTTCCCTCACAACACACACTCATTCTTACATGTTGCCTTCAGCCCTAGCTTGGCCAGGGCTGTGGGGGCACCCCTCAGCTACTCTCTCTCACACACTCACTCAGACACAGCAGCAGATTGCCTCTGCCAACTCTGCCAACTCACTTCTGGCAGTTGTGATATCCAATTTCACAGGAGTGAAAAAAGAACAGCTGCTATTGGTCTTCCTGGCCGGAATCTCAACTGGGATTAACCATTTCTAACTCAGGGTCCCCTGGGGGAAGAAGGAAGAACCTCTTACCCCAGGACACAGGAGAGCAAGAGTTTCCATTGACGCTTCCGTATTTCAAAGCACATCCAGCACAGCCTGGGACAAGACGAGAAGGAGTGAGTCAGCCCTTTGAGACTGCTCTCAGAGAGCAAATGATCTCAGTGAAATGCATTGTTAGTGCTCTACGTCAGTTAGTGCCAATTTCTGCCAGTATTTCAGGAAATCTTCATTAACTCAGATACAGAGTACTCCAGCAGCAAGATTCTGGGGGTCTAAGTGTAAGCCTTGCCTGCATATGAAAATTATGATCAGACCTACACTTTCCTCTGGCACTACTTCATCCCACTATTTTCAGTTATGCTTTGTAAACTTCCACAGCAATTCCTCTCCCTCCTTGATATTTATGCCCTTTCAATGTAAAGGACAGTTAACACCTTTTCCTGAGTCGAGTTGTAATTATTTTTTTTAATCTGTCTCTACAAGTCATCTCTAGCAGCCCTGTGAATGCAATCTTGTCATTCCTGCAGATGTACAGGATCAGCTTCTTGGCTTCAGTTTTGCTGAAAACTGCTCGGGGCCATGATGGTGCAATTACTGTGTGGTAGCTGAGCCCAAGATATGAATTTTGGTGACCTGCTGGGTTGCAGAAGGCATATTTCAGTATTTTCTGCATAGCTGAATTTACAGCTCTAATTTCTGAAAAGACAGAAGAGAAAGGAAAAATTCACCGAGTTAGTCTGAAATAGTTTCCTTACTCAGCAATTCTAATAGAAAATGGTGTAAGAGAAAGAGTGCTTCCATACTTGAGACAAACCAGGCAGCTTTCAGTGCAGTCAACATGTCAAGGAGCATATTGTGTCTCCATTTCTTAAATGCCTTGTCTGGAGTTATGACAGATATCTGGTAACACAACAGACTGCCTTCAGACACGAGATATGTCTTTGGAAATGCTGCTTCAAAACCAATGTAGTGTTCCTTCCATTAATATAAAACCTTTCCAAAGCTCTCAGTGTACATTATCTGACATGATATTGGCTAAAGTTACTATTTTAGAAAGCAGTGATCAAATGTAAGATTTGATTCCTTCAAGAAGGATTTTGAAATCTCCAATGAAATTGAATCAATGGGAGTTGCAGTAGGTCTGGAAGCTTTGCTTCAGGCCCTAGTTCTGCTGCTCTTAATGGTGACATTGTAGACACAATCTTGGTTCTCATCAAACCTTTGAATGAGGTAGGTTTGAATAGCTGGTATAGACATCTCCCTAATGAATGGTGGAGACCTTGGAAAGTAGCTGGAGAGCTGAGTGAATGTCCCCAGGATGTGCACAGCAGGGATGGTGGTGGTGGGGAGTCCCCTCCTGCCCTACTGCTAAGCTGCAGTTACCTCACCTGAGGGCTGGGAGGGAGGAGAAGGAGAAGGTGTCATACGGTGGGCTGAGCCTGCAGGCTGCTGCTTGCTGCACATCCCCATGGCTACAGATAGGAGGATGGCAGGAGAGCAGTGGAGCTGACACCCAGCACCACAACCAGGGCTGGAAACAGAGGCACCCCTGGCCAGTGACTAAAATGAACTCGTGTTTTAATGCTACAGATAGCAGCTCCTTTGGCTTATAGCACACATGTGGATGGAAATTGATACATTGTGTGTGAAAGTTTGCAAGATGGTTTGTCTTCAGGCATAATTCTCATTTTTCCTCTCAATCATGACTTTGTCTTGATGATTTTTTTCCTCATTATAATTAGAATTTAGAAAGTAAGGTCAACTGGCCTACTAACACTGCCATGTACTTTTAAAAATGAATGGCAAAATCTGCAGATCAGATGTGATGGCCAAGCTCCAAATTGTCCCTGGAAGGAGTGTGGGGCAGTGTCCCTGCAGCTCTTGGCAGGCGCACTGCTCCATCGGTCACACAGTCAGCCATGTGTTCCAGCTGCAAGCCAAGGGTAGGATATAGTCTTGTCCATTTTCTAAAATAAGACCAGGAAGGTGAGAGCTTCACTTAAGATTACAATTGATCTTGATTTTTTAGCAAACCTGTATGCTGTGCTGAGATAGGTGTGTTTTTTTTCAGGGAAGCTTCTTGAAATGGCTTCCTATGTGATAATCATAAATTGGGACTGAAATGTAAAAAAAGGCAAAATGTTTCCTTTCTTGGGTATCATATATGGCTTGTAGAGGCAGGAATGGCTCAATCCAGCTGTTCCTCTTTGTGTTTGATTAGAGGAAAAATTCTTCAAACTATAATTTCACCAACATTCTGAAAATTTGCTTTATTTTTTCCCTACTCTTCTGTGCACCACGTGGGTATTTTTCTCATACCATTAGCACCCTCTGTCTCCTTTTTGTAGCAGAGATTGACTGTGTTGGGTGTTTGGTACGCTCTCCATTGCCATGCAGTTGGGGGGTCTGAGACCTCTCTAAAGCTCCATCAGTGTAATATAGCCAATTTAACTAAAGCTTCAGGAAGGGAACGAGCATCCACAAGCAGTGCTTTTGCAAACAGCCCACATCGCTGACAGCTGTACGTGCCTGTGGTGGCTGTCTGTTTTAACTCTAATTTCATACTTTGTCTGATATGACAGGTTTTGATACAAGGAAGCACTTTTGTCACCCTTACAGGTTAATTTTTTACAGCGTGAGAGGTTCAGCTGCTTTCCATGCATTGTGTTATCTGTCCTCCTTGCTAAATCCAGGAGAGCAGAATGGCTTTGTCTGGGAAAGTTTATCTGTGAAACACTGAAATGTGAAAATACTGCCCTATTACCTAACGAATCCTGACTGTACTGTTTTGTTATACAGTGCATAAAACAGGAAAATGACAACTATTTTTTTTTAAGACTTAATTCCCATCTGCATTAGATTCTCACTGCATCCTTTTGTATGACATTATTAAAAAATAATTATAATGTTCTGTGTGAATTTTATTCATTGAATAATTTGGCCTGGAATTAATTCTTATTAGCATTTGAGAAAATACTGAGAGCATTAATAGAAATATTGAAAGAGCTGGAACTGACACATTTGCCTTAACAGAGCTGTATTTAAAAAAGATGTGCACACAAAGATACCGAGGCATAATGAAGCCTCCTACACACCACAGAATAAAATATTTATACCATAATCATGCTATTAATAAAAGGATAGCTCAGACAGCGTCTGCTGCAACAAAACTCAGCTGAGAGCCTGGTTACTGTCTAGAGGAGCAAACTAATGTAGGAACTGAGGAACAGAAGCATGTGGACTAGCTTGGGAATCCCTGTCCTGAATTAGCTGTGCAGCTGTGTAATATCCTAACTTTTCAAACAGTCTCACGTGGCAGCTGTCACTGTCCCCGTCTTTATTTCTGGTGTGAAGTGAAGGGCCAGGGAGCAGAGGGAAAATCTGCAGCCCTGCTTATGCTGCATCCCTGGTGGATCCCCATGAGTGATGGGGAGGGGTGTCTGCAGTGACTTTCTTGTTTCCAGTTGTTGTTGACTATAATTCTGAGACCGTCAGGAATGATTGGTCTTGATTAGAGCAGGGCAATCTCAGTGGCTTTGCTGTTGGTTGCTGCCCTTTTATCCTGGTTTTGGCCAGGACAGAGTGGATTTTCTTGCCATAGCTGTGAGGAGCTGGAGCCTGGAGCCATGTGGGCATGTCTGGGTTGTTAATCTACACCACCCATGTCACCCATGGGGGGCAGAATTGCAGGATTCTCACTTCTGGGAAGGATGGGGGGTGGTGGGCGAGGGTGGGGGTGGTGGGCATGGCGGGGCCAGGAGTCATCACCTTTACTCTCAGGAAGCCATGTGGCACCGGGTCAGATCATTGGCCTACATGAGCATTTTGCATGTAATCACCCTCTGTTATATACTGTTGTTATTAGTATTGTTGATGTTACTGTTAGTTTTCTTATGCCATTGCTGTTTCCAGTAAATTGGTATCCCAACCCATAATCTTTGCCTTTTGTCTCTCTCACTGGAGGGGGTGGGGGAAGAAGAGCGGCTGCATGGGGTTTAACTTCCAACTGGGCTTAAACCACAACACCTTATCAAAGTGCTGCTGCCAAACAGGTCGTCTTTTCCTCTTTGGGCTTGGCTCGGTTTCCAAGGTTTAAAGAAAGATAAGAAAATAGGAGGTTTGTATAGAGGAGAAATTACAGGTCGAAATGAGAGGAGCAGTTTATCTGTACTGTGAACTGACACTATGGGTCCAAATCTTAGACATGCCCTTAAAGGGTAACTGTACAGGAAAAGTTAACTAACAAATGGATACTGTCTTGGTGCTCTCATGATTGCTATCCCACTTCTTGCTGTCTAATGCACCTGTGAGTTTGCTTAGAGATCTCTCCTTGTTTGCTGGGAGCAGAAGGCTGATGTTTCTCACAAGCGTGGTGATGACACTGGCATGAGCCATTTATCCATGTGGTCCCAGTGTTACACCCAACATGTTACCTGCCAGACACATCTGGATGCCCAGTTCTGCACCAGTTCAAACTTTATCCAGCGTTGGAGCACTGCATGTGAGGATCTCCCAGAAAGTGTGCCAAGAGAAAAGCTGTCTGTAGCTTTGCTGTTTTTACCCATGCCTTTCTCCTCTTTCTCTCTCCCTTTTGTTCTGTCCTTCATGCATCTTAATTTTTATTTCATGCTGTGAAAACTATCTGTTTAACTGTGCTAATGAAGCAGTTGCTTAGGGCAAGCATCCACACCTCCAGGAATGCTGGATTTGGTGTGTGCATTGTAGTGGTAACAGAGTTTGATTTCCTGTTGTGCTGTGTCCCTCCATGTGCTGTGATGGCCTGGAAGTCCTGCTGAACAATTGCCCCCTGGCATTGCAACTGCCTGCTGGCCAGGCACCCAGCCTTCCTCCTTGGACAGAGAGGAGGAATGTGGGCAGCAGTGCCCACCACTGCACTGCATGAGCATGGCCGAATGGATAATCATGGATAATGGCAAGTGGATATTTTTCTCCCAGAACACTCCTGTGTTTCTTTGTTGACACGAGTGTTTTCCTGCACAGTGAATCACTGAAGCTCAAAAAAGAACAACTGAAAATTATATGGAAAGTTTCTTACAAATATGATCTATCGCTGTGAGGATGTAACGAACAGGGAACACACAGCCTGAAGCTTTGTTCTGTCGGCTCACTGAAGCGAAATAAGTTTTGATTGGAGTTTATTTGAGTAGATTCCTCTTCTCTCTCTCTCTCTCTCTCTCTCTCTCTGTCTTTCCCCAAACACATGATTACTGGTAGCTTGGGCTGGTCAGAGAACAGCTGGGAAGTACTCTGGGTTAAAAAATTGCTTTTATCTTTCTGAAAAAAGAGGAAACCTCACATTGCTTCCCGGTAGTAGGGTACAAGCAATCAATAATTCAGTAACAGAGGTGTCACAAGGGCAAAGCACAAGTCTCTTCTCTGCTTTCTAAGTGAGGGTGGGAGAGGCTCCCCCTGCTTGAAACTGTGACAGTGAGCGAGGACATCTCTCTGCTTCACATGGGCTAAAGCAGAACTTGGACTCTGCCTCTTGAATGCAAGCAGGGAGAATCATAGAATAATATGATTTGGGTTGGAAGGGGACCTTGAAGATCATTTAGTTCCAACCCCCTGCCGTGGGCAGGGACACCTTACAGTAGACCAGGTTGCTCCAAGCCCTGTCCAAGTGTCCTTGAACACTTCTGGGGATGAGACATCCTGTTCCAGGGCCTCACCACCTTCACCCCTAGATTTTTTTCCTAATATCTAATCTAAACCTACTCTTAATTTGAACCCATTCCCCCTTGTTCTGCCACTACATGCTCTTGTAAATAGTCTTGCCCCATCTTTTCAGTAAGTTCCCTTCAGGTACTGGAAGGCCTCAATTAGGTCACTTCAAAACCTTCTCTTTTCCAGGCTGAACAATCCAGTTCTCTGAGCCTTTCCTCATAGGAGAGGTGCTCTATCTCTCTGAGGGAGGGAGGATGCCTTGGCATGTCAAAGAGCTAGGCTGCTCTGGAAATGCAATTTTTGTTTAAAAAAAAGATCCATTTCTGTAGAACAGTTTTATTTTCTACAAAATAGATTTTTTAACAAGAAAAAGAAATTATATATTTGTTAATTGGTTATGTTGGTAGCTCAGCTGAGAGCAGCAGCAAACCAGAAAAGAGGTACAAGTGCACTGGACTATGAGAAATCCCCTTTCCAAACAGAAATAAGATTAATTTTGAATGCTTATTGGCATTACCCAGCTCATGTAACTTTTAATAGGAGCAGAGATTTTAAACCTGACCAAAATTAAGCTTAAGTTACTTTCTTCTTTTTACCCTCTGTCCTGGTCCATTTCCATCAGGCAGTCTTTCTTTTTTTTGATTTCTGTACTAAACCATTTTTCGTTGCTGTAAATTGTTATAACTTATGTCTGTACATACAGTACACCCTGGTCCTTGAGTCAAGAAAATCCCACACTGATTTCCCCAGCTACTTCCCCATGTGTAGTAGGGGGACCTTATCTCCTCCCACAGTTTGTAGGGGTTTCGTTTGGGAGGTTGGCAGATCCCCTAGTGTTGACCAGCCAAGTGGCTTCTGCTAAATTGGCATCTCAATGCTTCCATGTCCCATTACCTACCTCTCTTAACAGTCTTCAACAGTCCCTTAATACCTCTTAATCTTTCCGGAGGTTTATGGGTGATAAGGAATGTGATAGATCCACTCAATGCCATTTTCTTTGCCTGAGAGTTTATAAGGTTATTTTGAAAATTAGTCCCGTTATCTGATTCAATTCTCTCTGGGGCACTGTGTCACCACAAAATGTGTCTCTTAAGGCCTAAGATGGTGTTTGGAGCAGTGGCCTGGTTTACAGGGGATATTTCCAGCCAGCCAGTCATTGCCTCCACCATGGTGAGTCTGTAGCTCTTTCCTTGGCATGTTGGTGGCAGTGCTCCAATGTAGTCAGTTTGCCAGGTCTCACTATATAGAAACCCAGCCCCTGCCCTCTGTTCCAGGGAGATTTTACTCACATGGCCCTGCTTGACTGCAGCACATGTTTCACATTCGTGGATAACCTGTGTGATGGCATCCATGGTCAGGTCCACCCCTCGATCATGAGCCCACCTGGATGTTGCATCGCTTCCCAGATGTCCTGATGTTCCATGGGCCCATAGGCTATAAATAGCTCATCCTTCTGCTCCCAAGGATGAGATAGTCCACCTGAGCTATTCCTGTCTTGGCAGCCTTATCCACTTGCTCATTGTTCTGATGTTCTTCAGTGGCACGACTTTTGGCCATGTGAGCATTGACATGACTCACCCCCAGAGTTGCAGCAGCCCAGATAGGTTTACCCCTGTGTTGTCAGTGGTTCTTCTTCCATTGCTGCAGCCACCCCCACAGGGCATCAGCCCCAAACCAGGAGTCAGCATGGAAATACAGTACAAGCCACCAAAGGTGGTTTCATTTCCATGGTAATTGGATTTGATACTTCAGTAAATTCTTAACCTGCTCTCAGGAGGTTCAATGAGAATTTTGGTAAGGGTTGTGAGTTCCTCAAATGAAGTTCAATAATGAAGAGAAAAGAATAAGATTTATTATTGAATGGAGGTACCTGAGAGAAGCTGTAGAGGCCAATGATGTTAATTATAGGGAACTGATACTTATAAAATAGTAATACCTCAGAATACTTGTAAAGAAAAGAGCTTCACTCGGGCCTTTAGTGACACCCTGCTACACAGCAAAGCTTTGTTAAAGTCAATAAGAAAACAATGTACACCTTTCAAAAGAGTTTGTGGGACTGATTCTTCTATGAACAGCAACACGGGGTCCATTGTGCAGCTCAGGAGGGTCCACTGCCATCACACAGAGCCTTGGCTTAAGTCCTCACAACATAATCTCAGTGCTTAACGAAACTTTACAAGAATGCCCTAGGAGACATTAACATAAAGCATCAACTAAAGATAGAAGTACACAAATGGTTAAAAAAATAGTAACTGAAACAGTGAGCTGGATTTCAGGCTTTCAGATGAGTATTATTAATGCAATGGTTTAATAACTACAATTGCAATGTAAGTTTAAACTTTTACATAGGGCTAGATTGTCCCGAAATGAATTAGAAGAATAATGAGCGTGTTAAGTGATGTACTCAGAAGTCACAGCCATGGCAGACAAAATAACCAAAATTTACCAGAACAAAAGGATACAGGGGTCTTTTTTGTAATTCTGTGCATGTTTGGCTGCAAATCTGGACAGGTAAGGGAAGGTAAGTAGGAAGGACAGACAAGTGCTAATGGTTGCTATTAGGGGCCTCAGAATAAGATCCTTCAGAGAATCTGTTCCTAACTGTCACGCCTAAGGACTTGGATGTAATTTCAGTGTTTCTGAGTGCTCGGGACAGTGCTTCCTGAGGCAGAGCAGTCAGCTGCACGCAGTCCTGGCCATGGGCATACTGTATCCTCAATGCCATTTGTTGCCTTTCCTCACCTGGAACAACCATGGGAGCAGCAGCTGACCTGCACCAGGGGCAGTTGTTCACCATCTGCACAAGTCCCTGGGGCTAGGCAGCAGAAAGGAAAGGCTTTTATTTCCCACAGATCCCTCAAACTTAAACTGATTTCCCCCTAAAAAGCCTCTTTTTACCGTATTTCAGATGTTCCTAGATTCCTGTATTTGATGTAAAATGTGTTTGTAGTGTGGGAAAACAAGCTGTTCAAACAGATGGCTAACCTTGTGTAAGTGTATTCCAGTCTCTAGGGAAATACAGCAATAGGTCATCTTCTAAATGAAATGATTTTGCTTTGAGTTTTCTGAACTTCACTATCAAGCAAAGAATGTGTTTAGACTTTTTCCTCTGTGTTGTTAAAGGTCTCTCTAAAACTGTAATTCAGTGTGAAAAAGAAGCATACAATTTTACTAGATATCAAGCAGGAAATGCTAAACAAAGTGGTTACTGTATATTCTGTTGCCTTAGAGACTGAAACATCTGTATCCATGCAGGCAAGTGATGCAGACATGGTAAGATTTGACTTCCTTACATTCCTGTGTTCATCTGGCTGTCAATGGAAATGTTTTATGGTGCGAATATTCCAGGCTTCTTTAGCATTTGTATTTATCTGGTTGTGTGGCATGTCTTGGACTAGGAAGGCTTTTTAATTCAAGTCTAACTGAAATCAGGACGCTCCCTAAGAAAAGATGCTTTTACATAAATAATTTTTCAAGATGAACTTGGAGGGACTTGAAATGCTTTTTGTACTGGTGATAATTGTTGGATTTGTGAAGGCACTTGAACATCTAGGTCTCCTAGAAGGCAACTATGAAGGTAGGATGTTAAGAAATAGAAAATATTTTATTATGAAAGCCATTTGCTGCAGAGGCTTATACTTTAATCTGTACATGCATGTGCAGTGTTTGAGTATTGGGGGAGCTGAAAGGTAGCTTAAATAATTTTAAATGCTTTCTTTAGACAAATGAAATATATTTAAATGTCTGTATAGTATTGTAGCTTTCATTGCAACTCTGAAAATAAATGTGACATAATCTTAAAACATTCTTTGTTTATGTTTAAGATTGTTTCAAGAACTTCAGTACAGATTTGTGTGCTTTAGTAAACTGCAGCTTTCATCCTGAAACTCTGAATGAAAGAAAGGGTTAAGTTTATAATTATATCTTCTCAATTTTTTCTAATTTCTAGAAATGTCATGGCTTATTTTTAGCTCTTGGTTATTGTTAACAGAAAATCCAAAAACTTTACTAAGCTTATTTGGATGAATATTTCTGTCATAATCAGTTTAGCCCTCTTTCAGAATATTTATCTTTAGCAAATCTGTCTGGTCTTGCTCTCTACTCTCATGTACATTTTAGGAAAACATTGCTGATTGAAATGTAAATATGCTTTGTAGAAAATAGTTTGAGAGAGCTGACTGTGGAAGATATTTTAATTCTTGTTACTTGTCTGTTTTTATTAACAATGTAATTCATGTAGAAACATTAATATTACAGAAATTTCTATATTAAATAGAAACAAAAGGGATGAATTTTTAGACTGTGAGCTCTATAAATCAAAACGTGTCTGTGCAGATAGCCTCATTGTTTAATAGGAAGAGTAGATTTACAGTGTTCCTAAATGCTCCTGAATATGATATACATTGAACAGCTGCTTTTTATAGAAACTTGAGGGTCATTTTTCATGGTAAGCTAGAAGTACACAGGTTTTAAGAAAAACTTTCAGCTACCCACAGTTACAGAACAATTACTCCTTCTTCTTCAGAGCTCATGACAACCTGGAAAAGGCAAGCTTGCTGGCCTCATTAATTACATGACAACATTTGGTACTAGATTTGAAGAACCTTGGAGACTAGCAGCAAGTAGTAGAAGTAGAGGGGGAAAGTTACAAAACTTTTAGTTCATTGACTGTTTGCTTTATTTTAGTTCTCATGCATGTATCTGTTTCTCCTACTTCCTGCTGCTTTGAGCATTTTTCCTGACTTCTTATAGGTTTGGAAGAATGAAGAGGTACCTGGTGATGATTGGCACAAAGCATTTTGAAACTAGGACAGCAATGCAGATTGCTTAGCAGGTGCTTTACATACCAGCTCTAGCTTTTCCAGGGCTATCGAAATAATCAAACTGTGCAAGTTTGCAGAGAACAGAAAATCCATTTATTCTGGGCTTTGTCAGTTTTCTCTTTGCTTAATGAAGTCTGGCCACAGAAATTTGCTTCTTCCTAGGGTATCACACACTTGTGGAACATACACTGAGAGTGTAGATTTCTAAGGAGCATCATACTCTGTGAGTTCCACAGCATCAAGCAGTGCTATTAAAAATAATGGAAGTTAAAAGTAGTTAAAAATTTTTCTCACTAGAATATTAAGTGTAATTTCTTTGTATAACAACTAGCATGTAAGTGCGAAGAACTAACCT
>NW_016690512.1:332595-372547 GCF_001604755.1 Lepidothrix coronata | reverse complement strand
AGGTTAGTTCTTCGCACTTACATGCTAGTTGTTATACAAAGAAATTACACTTAATATTCTAGTGAGAAAAATTTTTAACTACTTTTAACTTCCATTATTTTTAATAGCACTGCTTGATGCTGTGGAACTCACAGAGTATGATGCTCCTTAGAAATCTACACTCTCAGTGTATGTTCCACAAGTGTGTGATACCCTAGGAAGAAGCAAATTTCTGTGGCCAGACTTCATTAAGCAAAGAGAAAACTGACAAAGCCCAGAATAAATGGATTTTCTGTTCTCTGCAAACTTGCACAGTTTGATTATTTCGATAGCCCTGGAAAAGCTAGAGCTGGTATGTAAAGCACCTGCTAAGCAATCTGCATTGCTGTCCTAGCTTCAAAATGCTCAAAAACCTCAGCTGTAGGAAGGTGAATGCTGAATCTCAAGCACAGCATATGGAGTGCTAGCAAACAGTTGAAATAGCTGGAAGGTGCCTTTGGCCTGCATAACTCACAACTGAGGTTTCAGCTTCCCCAGACTGTTGTGGACCTTGTTTGTACCAAATAGTATAAACAAAAGTACACTGCTAACAAACTGTGTGTTGAAACCAATGTAGTTATCATTTAAAATCATCAGTACTTTCTATATAGAGACTTCCAAAATAACTTACAAGTCTAAAATCTAAAATCTATATGTTCTTAAGTGGAGGAAGAGGACCCAAATTACTACGGACATAAAAAAGTAAAACTTGGTGAAATTTGTCACCCTTCCAGCCAGTCAGTAATGAATGTGCTCTACTGAAGGGCACTGTCACTAAAAGAAGATGCTGGTGCTGAATTTGAGTCCTTGGCTCTGGCTGCCCTCTTGCTCTTATTGTAAGATTTGTGGGCATCTGGACAGGTGAGCCAGCTCAGGCTTTGTGCTACTGAGAAAGGGTCTCTGTCTGAACATCACGTAGAGCACGCAAACTTATAAACTGCTTTGCAAAAGCATTAACCCAAAGCACCTGTCAGTAACTGAGCAAAGGGAAGGACTTCAGAGTTTTCCTAACTGAGCTTTTGTTTCTATCCAAAACTGGTATTGAAACAACATACAGAATTTCACAAAAAACAAGCACTCCCATACCATTTTCCATCTACTCCATTTCTATTAAAATATAGTGGAGAACAGTGTGCTCAACACTAGATGTTTCTAGAGAAATCTCCTGTCTTTCAGCTTCAGCCTGTGGTTTACAAGGTCCTAGAATCTGTTATAGTGTAAAGGGAAACAGTGAAGTTTCTCACTGGAGAAAAGCAGAATGAGATGATGCTCTTGACAACTACAATTCAAATCTCCATGTGAACTTTGTAGCCTTAGTTTGGTTTGAACACCTGTATATTAATTCCCATCTTTTTGAGAGCCAGTAGCATGTAATCTTGAAATTTAACTCTCTGTTCCTCAAACCTCTTGCCTCCTTTTCATTTTCTTCCTTTATGTTGTTGAAGTAAGTGCCTTTTTAAGTCTAGGCCCTGGCTCACTTCCCATACATTGCTTTGCTCTGGCTTGGCTATTTGGCAGTGTTTGGGTGTCAAACAAGGGTCCTTCACTAGAGCAAGTGGCAGCATTCCTGAGGCAGGGCTATGGATGGCACTGCTCTAGTGGCTCTGCATGTGGCCAACTGGACAGAATGTGGCAACATGAGCAGGGACTTAGACTGCAGACAGACACTTCTACACAACAGAAGGCAAGAGCACTTCCAGAAATATATGGTCACAGAGTAGATTGAAAGGCCTGATTTTGTATTTTCTGGTGCCCACACTCAGGTTTCTCCCATTGCTAATCCTCTTTCTGGCCCATTTGTGACTGCTCTTTATCTTTAAAAAAATTATCATGCCAATGCCCCAGAATGAAGATGTCCTTGAGTATAAAGGACTGGTTGTGGGTAGACTGAGCCAAAACAGCAGCTTCCAGACTATGTGTATGCATTTAGCTTTGTGAACTGAGAGATACCTGCTATACTTGAGAAGGTGACACAGCTGACTGGCTGGCTCTCACATGCTTGCTGGCTGAAAGGAAATCATTATCAGAACTGTAACATTTTCTGTGTGTTCCCACAGTAGTTACAGCATGGTTGTTTGCTGTCTCTCTGCTCATACATATCAATACTTGGTGCACACTGACACATGTGCCCACAACATGACACAATGTGCCTTCAAGAGAGCCTCCAGCTCTTGGTCAGCGCCTCTGCTTTGGCGTGTACCAAGTTAGCACAATTAATCTAAAACTGGGCAGTTTCAGAGGTGTTATTTCCTGTCATTGATGAATGCATTTTGGGGTGTATGCTTCAGCTGTGGACTCAGGAGAAACGAGTACTCGGTTTTCTAGTACCAGCTTCGGGCTTTTTACCTGTTGCACTTTCTTGGCTTTTTGAGTCGCTGATGGACTCAGTAGAAAGCATTTATACCTACAGAGGAGCTCTGGCCTGCAAATCACTTGTGCACACTCACATGAGCCAACAGGACTGTCCACTGTTTGTGAACACAGAACAACCAAAGGAGAGGGACCTCCTGAACAGAAATAAACTTGTTTGTTGGCATCTGCCATGGTTTTCTACATTCCGACTGTGACAGCAGTGTGCCAGAGGATTTTTTCTCATTTTTTCAAGATGATGCTCAAGCAAATGGAATGTCTTTTTCTCTAAATACTCAATTTATTCTCAAGTAAAATGGACTTAAAAGTAATGACCAGATACATTTTCCTCCAAGCTTAACCTTGACCATAAAATATTTGGAACATTTAAATGGACAGGTACTAAATCAGCAGGCTGTACACCCTAAGAATCTGCTAACCAGTGTGTGTTATTATGTACTGCTGTGCACGTAAGAAACTTCTCTCTTCATTCTGCCACCACTGACAGACTCATCATAGTGATGATCTAATTCATGCTTTAGAAGCTGGATGAGAGATTGTCACAGGAGACTTGGTGGGTGTAATGCAGAATCCGGATCCTAACTTTTTTACACTAATCTTACATTACTCTTAGTTTGTAATATCAGCTGGATATTTTACATCTCTGCTTATCACCTACACTTGAAAAATCTTTCCACTAAAAGTACTTGATGCTTTCCAGGTACATATACCACCGCACCTTTCTTGTATTCAGTGCACTACTCAGGCACACACTTCCTTCAGATGTGGAAAGTGATAAGAATCTCCCTAAGAAAAGATGCTTTTACATAAATAATTCTGTCTTAGTGTATAATTCCTAATAGGCTGTCAAGATGAAAAAAAGCAGAAAAGCAGGTTAAGGCAGAAGAATATACCTGTTCTCTGTGGGGAAGAGCATGCACTGCAGAGAGAGCAGGATGGGCAAGAATTATGCCTTTGATTCCTACTACTGCATAAGAGAACTTCTAAGAACATTGAAAAATGCATTTAGAAGATAGAATTTTTTTAATGTTGTCTGGTATCACAGTGGCTGAGTAGAATTGATTTATCTCATTGGCACATTGCTGACATTCCTGGTCTTCCTCTACATCAAGCAAAAGGGTTATTTTTATTCTTGCAGGCAAGTCACAGTTTTTATCAGCTGCTGTTTCAGCTTATTAAACATCCTAGACAGAGGACAACAGCAAGGAGGGTGAGAGGATCTGATAATTTTGATAGGCATGGGATTGAATTTTTGGGAGAGATAAGGTCTGTTTCTTACACATCATCTAGAACCCATCAGGCATCTCAGAGTGTGAAGACATCTAAGTAGGGTTAACCTGCTTCACCTGTCTAAGAAGACCAAAGGGAAAGTTGTAGCTGAAGGCTGAAGGTTGTAACAAGACAAACCCAAATGGACCTTGGCAGCACAGATGCCAAGCAGGCATTTTAACCAATACTCAGTGTTCTTTCCTTCTTTCCTCCCAAAAGACAAAGCCAAAATACTGTACTTTATCTTGGAGATCTGTTTGCATGGTGAGTCCCATGCTGTATCATGCTCCTTACTTGTACTATCATAAATGGCAGTGCGAGGCTGAGACCCCCAGCAGGCACAGAGTGCAGCTGCATTGCGTGTTCTGGGGAAGGTCCAAGAGCACCAGCCACCAGCACCGTTGTTTCCTCCTTTGGGTCCTTTGGTTGGAAGGGTGTTATGTAGTTCCTGATGATTCACCTCTACTGAGGAAGTTTGTAAGTAGCTGAGTCTCTCAGAAGTGCAGTACCTGCAGAGCATGGCAATTAAAGGCCAAGGTTAACGAGCGTGGGCCGGTGTGATTCCCTGATATTGAGCTCCGGTGACCCAAGCACTTGTCAGCATCAGGCTGCGAGATGGAGCCCGAAGGCTCTCCGGCACGGGGTCCTTTTTGTCCCATTCACCCAGGCTTCCTTTTAAACAGAATTCCAAGGCCTTAATTTTTCACACCTCCTTATTCCATGCTCAGGATCTCAGTCAGAGGGGAGGTACAGTACAGCCCATATGATGGTGGTGCCCTGGGCGATCCTGTTTCCCCTTGTTTTCAGCTAGAGCAATCAGGGCAGATGTTACTCCATCCAGCATACTGTGAAAAACCAGGGGAATCAACAGCCACTCAAAACTGGTGTAAGAATAACGCAGAATTCTCACGTTGTTCTTCACGTGGGTTTTCTCCTCAAACAGGAAATTGCTATATTATGACCCTGATTTTTGTGAGCATATTTGCACAGTTTCCAAACATAGTGTGCACAGAGCTTTTTCTTCTCTTTGATTTAAGGATGCCCTCCTTTCAAGGGTTGTTTGATCAATATTTTTGTCAGGAAAATGATCTGTTTACGTATGGAAGGAGACTGCATATACGGTCCAGTTGTTCAGTTGGGATTCATAAGCATAGCTATTTTTTCAAAGGCAGACACAGCTCTTGTACAATATAAGATTAACTTATTTGCCCATAAAATACACACACATATGCATGTATGTATGTAAAATATAACATATATCAACTTACTTGCCCTTAAAATATATATAAATTTTATATATATATCTCCTCTAGCCTTTGAAATCCCACTTAATACAGGTACGACCAGTCTATATTATTATCTCATGACATAAATAAACAGTGTGAATAATTTATTTCAGCTTAGCTTTTAATAGGTTTAGTCACAGGTGGACTGCAGAGGCTGTTGTGTGTGAGCAGCTGTACCCAGAGAATACCCAGAGGGGCCTTTGGTTGATTTTTGATGAAAGCTGAACAATTTATTCCCCTTTGTCACTAGGTGGGAATGAGAAGTCGCTTTGGTGCGAGCTAGAGAAATGCCTTGTTTTGTGGTTGCTTGTGCAACCACAAATTCACTTTTATCATTATTTGGATTGGAAATCTTGTAAAGAAAAGAAGAATTTAATTAATCTTTTTCGCTTGATTTCTTTGGTGTTTTCATTGAGAAAAGAATTCTGAGATGTTGATATATTCGCAATAGTAATTACACAAATTCCTATATTCACTAAAATTCAGACTACGAAAATATTTATATGAGTTTCAAAATGACAAAAACTGTCAAAGATTCCCTCAGCCAAGTTGAAGCCCTGTTTCATGCTGTCTGAGCAGTCAGAAACAGCTACAACCTCTTTGGTACATTAGTATCTCGTGATTAGAAAGAATACTGTCCAGTTGTGCAGACCAGGCATCTTCTTTGCCTAAACAAGCAAGAAAGGAATTAAAAACAATAGTAATACTAAAAAAGCCTCACAAATAACACAACACTTCATGTTCCAGTTGTATAAACTATTTCTGCCCCAGAAGCCAAGAAGGTCCGTGACCTAGAGGGTAAAGAGTAGATTTTGATGTTGAGAAACAGCTAATCCATAATGAGCACAGGTAGGCTCGAGGCATGGGCACTGAGGCTCACCAGGGACCCATACTCATATCCTAATTAGATAAATATATTTGTGTTTACAAATACGTGGTGATCCATGATGCTACCGAGTGTAAGAACAGGCATGCTTGGAGACAGTCTCCCTAGAGGCTCTACAGGGACATTTTAAAGTTCCAAAGCAGCTGGGAAAAATTAGAGAAGCTCACAACTGCACTAGGATAGGTTTTATTGTAGTTTCATAGAATCACAGAATGGTTTGGATTGAAAGGGACCTTGAAGATCCTTTATTTCCAACCCCCTTGCCCATCCACTAGACCAGGTTGCTCAAAGTGGTCTCCACAAAATGATGAGACTTCTTCTCTCAGTCAGCAACTGGTAGTACATATGTGTCCAGAGGGAACCTGTATGAGCACAAAAAAGGGTGAGCACTGAGTGCCTCTGAGTGCCACTGTGAGCTGCTGTGTTGGTGTTAACTTGTCAGTACTGGTGCACGGCTCCATGGCAGCGTTGTACTGCCATTCAAAAGGGAACACATGTATCACTGAAAATTCCTACTGGGGGACAAGACAGGTGGGAATTGGATGCAAGACAGTGAGCTGATATGAAAGTCTGTCTCTATTTACAGCTTCATCATCTGGGATCATTCTGAAAGGTTAGGGAAGCTTCTGTGGCCCCGTGATTCCCACAGAGCCCACTATAGTGGACATCACCTCTCTGGGGCACACACAGGATTCTACTTACTAACAAATCCTAGGTCATATTGACAGAATGTCAATTTTATTTTTGTATCTCAAAACCCTCTAGCTTTGGGCTTGTTATTTAATCTAAGTTTGCTTTACTGTGAAGTGGAAAAAAACTTCTTGTTTTAGTCAGTGCTTTTCCATTAAACACCTGACCCAGTTTTGTCCTAACTGGATGCTTCTGTGCTTAAAATTGCTTCCTAGTTCAGTTCTCTTGGATTCAAAGGATTTTACAGTTGTTGAAATTGTCCCCTTTTTTTGCCTTTTGTCGTGACCTCTGAATTGTTACTATTCTTAAAGAACTTCTATTGTGTCATTTGATGAGGTAGAAAAATATGAATTCAATAAACATCCCAACAATGTTAAGGTGACCTAATTCTGACATTCTCATAAAGGTGTTTTTTTCCCTAGTTAATTTTTGTCAAAATTTTACTGTACAATATGCATATTTTAGGAGGGGAAAAAGAAGAGGTACTCCATAAAAATGTGATGCATCTTGGTTTTCATTTATGGTATAATTCAAAATTTTGTGCTTTCTATAGCACATTTTTCAATGCTTTGAGCTCACATTGTCTCACATACAGTCACTAATTTGTAATGCCTTGGTTAATATACACTGAATTAATGTATTTCATTGAAAATGTAGGGAAATAATTTTTTTGTGCCTCAGCGGTGTTGTTCTGTTAGAGGTTACAGTGTTACACACCAGAGGAGAATCTGAATTGTCTTTTGAGGGTGGAGGATTGTTGCCTTGTATGAACTAAAAAGCACAGGATGAAGAGGTAACCCAGAAAAAGAACACAAAAGGAGAGTGTCAAGGATCCCACTTCAGGAGGTATCTTCCCACACCAGAAAAAAGCAGTAAGAGAACCCACAGGAGTGAAAGAGCCTGAAGAAGGCTATCTCAGGAGGTTAAATAAAGACTTGAGGATGAACAGGTCAGGGTTCAGTGGACCAAAGAGAAGTTATGGATCAGAGGCCTCCTTCTCCATTTCCATTTTCTCCATGGCCAGTCCTCAAGAGTCTCCCTGTGTGGCAGTAATGCTCATGCACAAGGCAGACTGATATCTGCATGAGCAGCAGCTGGTGGACACATTTTGAGGCTTTCTTTTGACAGTGGGGGGTAATTGCAACTCAAGGGGCATTAGGTCTAGGACAGCAAGTGAGCTGCTCTACCAGTCTAATATTACTTGAAAACTTACTAGGATGATAAAAGCAAATCACCATACAGTACTGGAACAGGGGAGATCTGAATCTCTTGCCCATGCTAACACTTAGCTACTTCCTTTACCGCAACCCATAATGGTTTTCCCTTTTGTAAGTAAAAGTAGCTCCAGTAGTTGCTTCCTCTGGCTTTCTTTCCCAAGAATATGAACATGCTTCCTGTTGGCCTAATTTATTTTTAGCAAGATTGCATGCTAGCTTGTTTCTCCTTGTCAGGAGGAGCGTTGGCTGTTGCTGGCCATCTGCTCACCCTCAGCTGCCCCTAACCTACTGTCCAACACTTGCATCCCTTGATTTTTCTCTTCTTGTTTTTAAAACTGGAGGAGCCTATGCTGAGACTCCCTGAAGACCAAGAATGGTAAGGTTTTTCAAGTTTCTACCACCTGCTTGTACCTGCAAAAGCATTCAGGAAAATCCCGTAGTCAGTCCTGCTCAGAACAAGCCAACCAGGCCTGCCACACAGAGGTTTGCATCCTGCGTGAACACACTGGGAATCAGCAGGCTGTACTGGAGCATTTATGCTCCTGTGCTCCTTTCTGTCTTTTGAAGGTTTCAGTAGTGCCTCCCTTCAGCTGTTTGCACTTTTGCTTCTTGATTTTAAAAGCAATGTTTTGAGCTCAGATGCTTAGAAATCCCAGCTAGTCTTTTTAAATACAAAAGGAAAAGGTTGAAAGGAGCTACCATTGAGACTGAGGAGAAATGACAGCCCCTGATACAACAAGCACGTATTGTTGAGAAGAAAGCAGATAAATATGATGGGACTTGTAGGAAAAACTTAAGTACCACCAGTGCAAGCATCAGAGACAAATTAAAAAGTGTGACCTATGAAGGATTTCCTGAAACCCTGTCTTTTAAGTCGTGATTACTCCAGGCCTCTTTCCTCACCTGCCTTCATTCCTGCAGCTCAACTCTCCCACATCTATTCAGTGGGAAAGGAAACTGATTCCAAAATAAAGACCTAGGTAATGAACTAACAGAGCTGGAAGAAGCAAGAACCTGCTTGCTTA
Source organism: Lepidothrix coronata (assembly GCF_001604755.1). Taxonomy (NCBI): domain Eukaryota; kingdom Metazoa; phylum Chordata; class Aves; order Passeriformes; family Pipridae; genus Lepidothrix; species Lepidothrix coronata. Next base: position 363,786 of record NW_016690512.1, on the reverse strand, counting down.
GTCATGGAATGCATCCCCCCATCCCTATAGTAATATCTTTCCACTTGTCCTTGGATGTGTAATCGTGCTTGCAAAGGAAACTGTTTGCCTTGATTTTGGTTTTACAGGCAGAGATGGCATGACTGGTCTTGAGATGTTCTACAGCTCTACTCTTTCACACCATTGTTTTCTGCAGCCCTAGATCAGCTTCATGGCTCCAAGTTCTGTGGGACTTTGTCCCTGCAGAAGGTTTTGAAGATCTCCCTTGCACTGTATCTTCAGGTTTCTCATTTTGTTTTCTGTGGGGAGGCCAGTTCTGCCTATCAATGGGCTTCAGAACAGTATCTGTGAGAAAAGCTTTTCTTCCTGGTCTCTGCTTGGATATTTGGCCCACTGCAAATAAGCTGGAATGCTGTGCATCTGGCTATAGAGCAGGTTGAGAGAGTCGCACTGCCTGCTCACAGCTGCTGTTGTAAGGAAGAGCTTTTTCTTAATGCAGTGTTCAGGTCATATTAATTTGTACATTAGCATCCTTACAAAAAGTGTTCTGAATTGCCTGAAAACTGCCATGGCAAGCTTCAGAAAGCTTGGTAGGCTGCTGTAGGCTTTGGCAAAATCTTTAACAGTCCTTGGCTAAAAAAGGAGCATTTACTGTAGGTCATAAAAGTAAACACAAATGAAATAAGTCCAATTACTGCAGAATATCAAAGATCTGAGTGCAAGATGAAGAAAGTTGTACATGAATGCCTGACAAGAAAACTATTGAACATATTAAATTATACACCTCTCCCAGAATAGCTAGACTTTTAAAAAGAATATAGCACAGCAGTACTCAATCAAAAACAAAACTACAAGCCTGGTGCACATCAGACTTGGGACAACTTACTCACAAGGACTACTTTGAAAGTGAGAAAACCGCTTTGAACCCAACAGCGTGGCGTTATGCAAATACACGCGCACGCAAATCATAAAGCAATCGCTCAGTAGAAGTGAAGCAATATGACAGCACCCTCCACTGTAAACCAGGACAGAGGTGATGGAAGGAGAAAAGGGAAGTGGGAGGAACAGACGAGCACAGGCAGGGCCAGCATCCAGGGGCTCTGCTGGCCAACTCCAGATGCAGGTGGAGACCAGCTAAAGGACAATGCTGATGTCAAGTCCAGCCCTTTCTAGTCACAAGCCATCAGGTACCCCATAAAGCATTTATTGTCCAGAATATGTACAAGACTCACTGTACCAAACTCAGTAAAGTACCAAAAGCCAGGAAAGTAGAAAAAATCTACACCTGCATAGAGTTCTAGGTCTGTGCAGTAGCAGGATGGTTGTTCATAAATCATGCTCTCAGGAAGCACACTGCAGCCCATGCTGCAGGAGGAGTAAGTTACCTCCAGATGTGCCCCAGAAGTGTCCCAGGATGCACCAGGAGGAACACAGAGGTAATTCACTTCATTGATGAGCATGGGTTTGTGTTAAGATATTGTGTGTAGAACTAGACCCAGACAGGTAGAAACGGGTACCTTTTTTTAATTATTATTTCCTGCGGTGTAAAAATGAATGCTAATTCTGGCAGTGTAGTCAGGATGGCCGTATTCCAGACCATGGCAACTGGCAGATACAGAGCGTGTAATTCTGGAACACCTACCTCTAGTGCCTGAACTCTGATAATTAAGAATTTTTACTGTCCAGAAAATTAAATTGCTTCTAAATTTATGCATGAGCACAAGATGGAAATAACTTCCTGAGCAGCTTAAGAAAGTGGAGTTGGATTTTAGTTTTCTGGTCTGGTGAGAAAGGTTAATGAATGTTGTATATCCATATTAAAATAGTTGAGGGAAGAGTGAGCAGCTGGAGACAGCAAGGGTTCCTGAGCCAGGGGAACCAGTGGTATTTGCTCTGTCACTGCCTTTCTGCGTGACCTTGTGTGTTCTCGCTGGGAATTTTCCTACTATCCCTCAACATCTGCAGGTACGTACAGGGCTTTTGTGCTTGGGATGTTGCAGATATGCAAGGTACTAAGATGTGGAAGGCCTTCAGTAGGAAAGGGGAAGATACCGTTTTTAGGCAGTTTCCATAGCAAATACAGAATATCTGTTTACTTTCAATGATTCACCCGGGGTTTGTATGGCAGTGAGCTGACAGGCTGCACTGTGGACACACAGCAAAGAGGCACTGCCATAGCACAGACCCCTCTGGACCCGGTGTTAGCCATACATCTGTCCCTCATAGGCTTCTGGCAATGTTTTTCTTCCAACACAGAGGCTCCACAATCTCTCCAGGTGATTTATTTCAGTACTTCGTTACCTTCTTCAGTGGAAAGCCTTTTCCTCATACCAGATTGATTCTTTCTTGCTAAATTTGAAGCCAGTTATTACTCTGATCCTCCAAGGACGTGTAGAACAGATACATGTCTGTATCTTCTTCTGCCCTGGTCTTTAGTGTACCTGCCATCTCTTTTTGGTCTCTCCTTTCCTGAGAACCTTGTTTAGGTTCTGTTTATTAGGCTAGTGATCATTCTCACTGCTCTGAACTTTCTTCAATTGGCTTATATATTTCTGCCTCTACAGGACCCAAATTGAATCTTGTACTCAGCTTAGGTCTTGATAGCGTGGAGAAGAGTAGAAGGGCTATTTTGTTTGGCTTTTGTAAGTGATGTCTTCTGTATTGTAGAAGATCATTTGCCTATTTTTTGTAACATATGGCTTTTGATCCCTTATAGCTCCTGACTTTTTTAATGGAGCTCTAATTCCAGTAAAATTCTTTCCAGTACTACATTTTTGCAGATGATTATCCCATCATAGGTCTAGATGTCTGTGTTCATTCTTTTTGAATAGAAACTGGTGTCGTGGTTTGACTCGTCTAGCCTCCCCTGGGGCTGGAAATGGTTAATCCCAAGTAAGTTTCTGATGCAGGGCCAATGGAAAGCTGCAGTTCGCCCCTGCAAAATTAGTATATTACACAGACCAGAAGAGAGAAGTTGTTGGCAGAGAGAATTGGAGCCATGAGGTAGCTGAGGGGAGCCCCGAGTTCAGGGGTGCTCCTGGGCACCCTGCGGCCCCGGTGCTGTGGCCAGGGCTACGGCAGTTCCTTGCCATTCTCCCGCCTGTGACTGGGGGAGGCAGCAGCGGCGATCATGAAGCAGAGCAGAAAGAATTCCAGGCAGAGGAGAGAGAGAAACTTTAAGCAGTCTTGCTGTCACCTCCCCTGCAATGGCGGGGGGACGGAGCGACCCGAGCTGAGACGGGAGCAACAGAGGCAGGCAGAGGGAGCCCGGAGGTGCCCTATGTGAGGTTTGGACAAGGGCAGCCAAAAACCAAAGGATGAGGAATGGGGGGGATGCCCCCCCCTTGGCACGTGGCAGTCAAGATGATGCTACAGCTGAGACAGAGAGAAGCCAAACCAAGCAGGCTTTTTCTGGGTAAGAACTTTAATGAAAGCTCCCTGTAGCTCATGATGCTGACCTGGTGAAGCAAGTGTTCCCTTGCAGTCTAGCAGGAGCCTCGGCAGAGGCCGAGCAGCTGGTAAGCGGTGCAGCCTGACCCATGGTATCCCAATGAGAGACTTTAGCTATCATCCTGAAGGTTCTTCTTCTGGATTGATGTGGGAGGGCCCCAGGGGTGGTAGAAATTGTATGAATACTGTGTATTTACTTGCTTTTTAGTTTCTGTAGTTTTTATTCTGTTAGTAATAAATTTTGATATAATTCCCCCGTGTTGGTAGTTGTGCATGTCTGAAAATATCTCTCACACTGAAACAAATTGTGGGGGGCTTGGAAATTGGACTTTTGGGGCTCAAACCACGACAACTGGTTTTGTTGGTTTTCAGACTCTAAATGTTAACTTTTTTTTTTTAATTTACATCTTCCTTCCTTCCCAACTTGACATTATTTGCATATCCAGTAGGTACACTAAGTCATTTGCCATTCATAATGACTGATAGCAGACCTAAGGCAGCCTCCCGTAAGGCTCACGTTTTTTATATCTCCTATTTTGAGAATGAATATTTGACACTACTCTGAGTAGTTTTTCAAGTAGTTCTGTATTCACTCTAGTATTTTCATCTAGATTGTGTTTTCTTAGCTTATATACAAGAAAGTGAGATGAAATACTGTGAAAAGCTTTAGAGAAGTCAAGATGTGACACAAAATCTATTATCTTACTATTAAAGGAAATGAGATTGGTTTGACACCAATTACTGTGAACAGATCCAATGAGGCAAACACTCATTTTCTTGTGATTTTCTCTCTGCTTACCCATTGTTTGGGTTTATTTGTTTCTAAGAACTGCAGCTAAGATGACACATATCTAATTCTCAGTCTCCTCATCTTCCACCTCTTGTAAAGACAGGAAGTATATTTATCTTGTCTCAGTTATCCCTGTTCTGAAGAACACGGGATTGCAAATAACTGTTGACAGCCCTGAGAATTGATCAGCTGAGTATGAACATCAAGCCCAACCAATTTCAAACCCTCTGACTTAGATAAGTATCCTCTAACCTCTTCCTTCCCTGTAAAAAAATCCAGTTCCATGTCATTGATTTTATCAGGTTTTATACTTTCTAATTTTCAGTTAGAATCCAGTTTGGATTATACATTTTCTACTTATTTTTTCTACATCCTATGAGAAAAAATTTACTGAATTCAACAACCTTGGTTGCAATATCATGGGTTTTTTCCAGGCATATCTGTATGCTACTGCTTCCTAGAGGTGGCTGTCTTTGTTGCGCAAGGTCATTTTTTCACATGTTCACACACACACAAAAAGCTGCATTCCCTTTATCTTCCTATTTTGGCAGTCTGGATTATTAACTCTCTACTATTATAGGAGACAGCTTTTTTCCTAGCTAGCACCTTCTCCTAAAGTATGGATTTCAGATGCTCATCTTTGAGGTAGTTTGTTGATTTTAGAAACCAACTACTTTCAGGAGTCAAATTCCCCTCTTTACAGCTCTCATGACAACAGGCCAGATGACCCTCTTCAGAGCACTTTGAAAAGTTGCATGCAAACTTCAGGCCACTCGCCTCTGGCTGCAAGCCTGTTGTGTTCCCACTATTCTTCTGACAGGCACAGATGCAGTCAGGCATCTCATGCTTTTCTCCTTGATGCCTGATGACTTACAGTGACAGCTGCAAAAGCAGGAGAAGGAAACCTCAGTGGAAGAGAAATGGTAGGGGTAAAAAAAAATCCTCCCCAACAGCTTTGAATTGATATTCTCATCTGGGAGGTACTTTCCAAGTCCTGCACCATAAATTGTTTGTTAATAACCTAAAGCAGGTTTGATTCCAGAAGTGTATTTTAGCAAACATAATAGTTATCTTCACTTTGTATAGTTATGCAGATGGCATTCTGCTTTTATTTGGAGCATGAGTGGTTTTGAAGGGAACAGATATATTCCAGACATCTCCCCCATCCCACAGCCAGATCTTCAGCTTCAGGGAGGGGAGATGCTTCTGCTGAGCACTGCCCTGGCTGGCTCTGTGTCCCTAGGCCTGGCCCAGACCCCAGCCCTCTCTTGCCCTACAGAGTTCTTATAGGGATGTGTTTGCAGTAGATGTGTGTAGTGTTGTTCCCTCTTAACTGACTTGTTCTTCATTCCAGTGCATCTCCCTGCAGCTCTCTGTTCAACCATGAGGAAGAGGCACTGGCAAGTTTTGCTCTGGTTGCTCGTGCCTCCTCTGCCATATGTTCATTCTCTTTTAACTACCTCTATCTGATCTCTCCTCATGTAGAAATACTCTCATGCATTAGTTGTTTCCATTGCTCATGTTTGGACCTTTTCAATTCCTTTTGGGGACCTTGATGTACAACCAAATTCTTAAGCCTTATAAAGAGTTAAACACAAAATGTCTTTGAAAAATGTTACATTAATTCTCTATGTAAAATTTTATCCACTGGCAAAGTAAAGATGATAAAGTACACCTTTAAGAAGTTGCTGAAGACTAATGAAATATGTTTGTTAAGTACTTTAAAAGCTTTGTGTGGTATGTTACTTCTTGAAGTGCAGATTACTGAACACTGTTTAAAGAGATAACTAACAGATTGAATGCTACCATATGCAGCATTAATTGCATATGCAAATACAGCAGGCTTTGTTGTAGCATTCACTGGCATTCACTGTGAACCCTGGGACACAGTACTGTAACAGTATGCTTTTATTGAAGTAAAAAAAAGTAAATGAATCCAAAATTACTTTGGGGATATCTTTAGCAAATCTTTCCTTTACTTTGAACTAGTCAATTAGTCACCATTCAAAGTGTATACCAGACCTGTCATTCTGTACCAGAAATGTAAGACATCAAGAGGTGCTTCCAGTTGAAGAGAAGTTTCTGCAAAACCTTCTCTTCTGAAAGATGACACCAAATTGAAAAAGGTAGGATATATCACCAGCGGTTTTTCTTCATGATAGGCAAATGATAAAAAAAATCAACACTTGCTGGGTTTATTTCCAGTATTCTGGTCCAAGAGATGGTCTGTAGCAGCAGAGCAGATAAGGTCTTGGTCTGTTGTCTTCATTAGCTCTGGAGATTTGTCAGAGAGGGAAAAAAAAGGGACTACTGGGCTTGCACTGAAGGAGTCTCAGGGCTCTGTCTCAGAAGCTGCCATGGCAGCCTACCCTCATGGGACACACCAGCACAGCATGTCTGGGTGTTCCACTCTAAGCAACCATGAGTGCAGGTCCGAGGTGCAGCTTTTGCACATGGGCCTGTTTCAAGGGTAGTTCTGCAGCCAGAGAAGAGTTTGCACAGACATCTGCAGCGTGAAAGACATAAGCAGAAGGAAAACCTCAGGCAAGATCTGCAGGAACCAGAAGACCAGTTAGAAGAAAGTTGACTAGAAATGTGAAAAGACTGAAAGGGCTTTTGAGGAGGTATGAAGCGAAATGAAACATGGCAGGAACTGGAAGTACCATGAGATTCTGGGGATTGTGAGGGAAAATGGGTAAATGATGATGAAGAAGAAAATGAAGTGACCTTGAGTTAAGCTGAGAAGGTTAATTCAAAAGTACAAATGTGATGTTTTGACTGGAAATGGTATATCCTAGCACAACAGCTAGAACTAGTTCTGTAGTGACACATTTCTGCTACAAAGAAAACCCTTCTAATAGAGAAGGTACCAACCTCTCTATTCTGCTGGAATCAATTTGCAGTATTTGCAGAACTAACCTGCTGGCCAAAGGGGCAAAATAATAAATGGCTTATTTTAAGCGTTTAAGAAGCTTGTAATGGTTTCAGCTTTATAGTTCTGCTAATTTATGAGGAAGGATGAGATGTGGGTTCAGTGGTAATTGGTGACAGCTCTTCACTTCAAATGTTTCCTATAAAGCAATGCAGCAAAATTATACAGGAGCACAAACAGCCTGTATGATTTAGATCTGTATGTTACCACATCATTCTTGGAGCGTTTTCTTTTATTTGTTTACATTGAAAACTGAAAGTGTGCTTTCTGCTTTGAGATTATTTGTTCTCCCAACTACATAATTTAATTGCTTCTTCAAACCCCAAGACAGTGCAGTATTTTAGAGCTAATACTCTTTGTAAACCCTGTCACTCATTTTACTCACAAAAGAACTGACAGGCTTGATATATTACAAATAAAATTGAGTAACATCCATTTTGAAAACCCTTATGTCGTGTTTGTCTTGTAAAAATGAAGAGCTATGTTTTCAGACAAAGGAACTACCTTTCAAGGTGGGTTATTTTTGGACTGTCTGACTTAAGATACTTCAGAGCTGTACTTCAGAGGCAGGGAGGGCACCCAACCCTACATGCTTGTTGCTGTGAAAGCTGCACTGCAATGAAGGGTTGTGCTTAGAGCTTCTGGCTTCTGCTGCAAAAAGTGTAGATGCACAGCTGGGACCGGGGGAGAAAAAAGCCTGCATAACTTACAAGGTTTCCCTGGCATTAAGTGTTCCTAGAGCTGCAAGGATGAGGGGGAGTGGAGGAGATGGATTGAGGATTTAAATGGCCAAGATCTAGCCAGTAGGTAAACTGGAGGCAGTATCAATATAAGAATCCAGAAAAAGGAACCCTCAGGTAGGATGATCTGTGTCCTGGATCTGGCCAGGACAGGGTTAATTTTTGCAGTAGCCAGGAGGGGCATGGCCAGGACGTTATTCTGTATCACCTCACATCATTGCTGGGGGCAGAGGAAGGAGTCTCTCTTCCAAGGAGAAGGGGTTCCTGCTGGTGGAGAAAATGTGGTGGAGGGAGTCGTCTGCTATTGTCTGTTATTTGGAATGTTTGTCCATGTGAATAATTTATTTTCTTATACCTTTTGTTATTAGTATTGCTGCTGTTACTGTTTGTTTTCTTATCTCGTTGCTGTTTCAAGTAAATTGTTCTTATCCCAACCATGATGTTTGCCCTTTGTGCCTCCAATAGGAGAAGGAGGAGGGGGAGTGGCATGTGGGATTTTTTTAGCACTAGTACTAAAATAGAAAATACCACTCCTAAAAAATGGCAATCTGCTACAGAAGAGTCTGGACTGGGACTGTGCAGATTGTGGGGAAAATCCACCATGTGAGAGAACAGAAGAGAAAGCAAGGGACCTGCTGGGGTGGGAAAGGGGAAGCCCATCACCCAGCAGGAAGAGGATGCATAGGTATGGAACAGGAGAGTGAAGACTGTGGTACCCTCAGAAGAGAGTTTGATTTCTGAAGCTTGCTAATGAGAGCCTGTAGCATTGGGTGAACATGTGCTGTGTGACACATTGCACAAGTTGCATAAATCGTGAAACCAGGTTCTCAGAAAGTTAGAAAATATTATAATTAAATTCACAAACAGAGCCTTAATTTAGTGCCCTGAGCAAATACTTCATAAACAAACTCATCCTTTCTTCCTCATCCAGTCTTGTTTCTTTTATTGCACAGAAAAATGTTGCTTCCTTAATTTTCTAGGAGTTTTTCCGGAGAAAACAATGTATTTTAACCCTACCCATGATCAAAAGCATATGGGCTTTATTTATCTTGAGACTTTTTCTCAGTTTCTGGTTTTTTATGACATCCTAATGCAGGCACATATCCTCAAAAATCCCAGTTGCTAGCAATTAAAAGCACAATCTGATAAGGCAGATTGAAAAATGCAGGGCACATGCAATATGGCTTTCTTCTAAGATACTAGTGATACTCTCTTCTAAGATGCTACTGATTGTCAGAGATTGCTGGTAAAAAATTCAATGCTGCAGCTAAAGGTCTCTGATTGTATCCAAGTCAAATCATAGGAATTCTGAAGTACTCCACTTCATATGTGTTTGACAGTTTAAAGATCAGGCAAGCTGTAGGCAATCGAGGAGATTACTGGACTGCATGAGGGATAACTTTTTAAGCCAGGTGACAGACAGCCCTACCAGAGGGAATGCAATAGTAGATTTGATGGTCACCAACATAAGCGAGCTAATGAGGTGTGTCAAGATTGGAGGGAGCCTTGCAGTGATCATGCATTGGTAGAGTTTGCAGTCTTGAGGAATACAAGTCAGATAAGGAGTAAAGTCAGGCTCTTGAACTTCAGGAAGGCAGACTTCAAGCTCTTCAGGGAGATAGTCAGAGGGATCCCCCACAAGACTGCCCTCGGGGACAAGGAAGTGGAACAGAGCTGGCAGATCTTTAAAAAAGTCTTCCATAGATCACAAGAGCAAGTGATCCCCAGGAGCAAGAAATCAAGCAAGGAAGGCAAGGGACCAGCATGACTGAGTAGGGAACTGCTGGTCAAAATAAAGGGACGAAAGCAAATGCATAGACAGTGGAAACTAGGACAGGTAACAGAGTATAGAGAAGTACAATTGTGTAGGGAGGGGGTGAGGAAGGCCAAGACAAAACTGCAACTGAACCTGGCAAGGGATGCAAAGAATAACAGAAAAGGCTTCTACAGGTACATTAATCAGAAAAGGAAGGTTAAAGAAGGTGTACCCCGTCTCATAAACAACTCTGGTGAACAGTAACAACAACGAGAAGGCTGAGGTACTTAAAAATTTTTTACCTCAATCTTCAAAGGCAGGTTCTCTTCCCACATCTCTCGAGTGGATGGACAGCAGGTTAAGGACTGGGAGAGCAAAGTCCCTCCCACTGTAAGCAAAGATCAGGTTCATGAGCACCCGAGGAACCTGAATGTTCACAAGTCAGTGGGACCTGATGAGATGCATCCCAGAGTCCTGAGGGAATTCACTGATGTAGTTGCCAAGCCAGCCTCCAGGATGCTCTTAAACTTGTAGCAGTCAGGGGAAGTCCCAGGTGACTGGAAAAAGGAAAACATAGTACCCATCTTTAAATAAAGAAGAAAGGATGACCCTGGGAACTACTGGCCTGTCAGCCTCAACTCTGCCTGGGAAGATCATGGAACAGACCCTCCTAGAACCTATGCTAAGGCACATGGAGGACAGGGAGGTGACTGGAGACAGCCAGTATGGCTTCACGAGGGGTGAGTCCTGCCTGACCAACCCAGTGGCTTTCTATCATGGAGTAACTCATCATGGCTGGGCTTCACGAACAAAGATTTAAGAAGGACTCTACCCACACTTGCTGCAAACGCGCTGATGGCTAAAAAGGCCAGTGCGAGGTAGACAAGTCCAGTTCCAAAAGGCACAGCGGAATGTCTCCTTAGGTGGTATTGGCAAGACACGGTTCTTTCTATGTTGTCTTTTCTCCTCAAGAAAAGATTCTGCATGTGTTCTCAAAAGAAGCAGCAGCGTTATGTATTGTGTGTCTCCATGTCTCCCGATTGGAGGCCAGAGTAGACCAATGATGATGATCAATATGACCAAAGCTGAGATATTGTTTCAGGGAGTCCTTGAATCTCCTCTTTGGGGCTCTTCTCTTGCGGCAGCCTGTGGCAAGTTCACCATAGAGCAGGATATTAGGGAGGTGGTGGTCCTTCATCCTTGAGACGTGCCCTGCTCAGCGCAGCTGTGTTCTCAGCAACATGGCCTCAATCCTTGTAACTGCTGCCTGTTCTAGAACAGATGCATTAGCCATGTAATCAGTCCAGTGGATGGGACTAGGTGGGCCTGAGGGATCCCCGGACCAGCAAGAGGCCAGGTGGGGCAGTCCCATTTGGGGGAGGGGGGCCGGCTGGGTCAGTGGGATTCCCAGAGGCAGTCCCATTTGGAGGGCCGTGGGTGGGCGGTACAAGGAGGGGCCTGTGGTGACTCAGTGGGGGGTAGGGTAAGGGGGTAGTGGGTTTTTCTGGGGGTCAGGGGGGTTTAAGCTGGGCTGGGGTCGTGGGAGGTGCCCGAGACCTGGGTGGGTGTGGGGACCCTTTATCTGTGTGTCCGCCCCGCCTGGGGGTGTGTTGGGATCGCTTTCTGTTCCGGCATTGTTGCAGTGAGGGTGGGATGTGTTGGGCTTGGCTCGCTTGCGGCTTCTGCCCAGGAATGGTTTGTTTTGGAATTATAGCATCTTGGAAGTGTGTTTAGGGCAAGGGAATGTCCTTGGGTTTGAGTGTAGGAGGCTGGGGGGAAAAGTAGGGAGAGAAAGGCTCATCTAAATCATTTTAGTGGTGGAGAAGCTTATGCACCCTTATGAGGTTGCAAGCGGTGGTATAAGCCTCTGGCAGGGTCTCCTATGCCAGACAGGTCAAAACTGAAGGGTTGGATAAAATGTGTCCATGGGCAGGATGGGCTCGCTAGCCTTCTGGCAGTCATCCTAGGAGAAGGACAACTCTAATTCCCAACCCGGGCAGACGGAGCTCATTTAGCCCTGTAAGGTCATCCATCTAAGAGAAGGACACTCTAATTAAACCTACGTCCTGAGCACCTCACTGTCACCGTCCAAGCTTGCAGGTGGTAAGATGGAGTAACTACATCAGTGGATAAGGGAAGAGCTACAGATGTCATTTATCTGGACTTCTGTAAAGCCTTTGACATGGTTCCCCGCAACATGCTTGTCTCCAAATTGGAGAGTGATAGATTCGATGGGTGAACTGTTAGGAGGATTAGGAATTCATTGGATGGACACGTCCAGAGGGCTGTGGTCAACAGCTCAGAGTCCCAGTGGACATCAGTGACCAGTGGTTGTCCCTCAGGGGTCTGTATTGGGACCAGTGTCTTCATTAATGACACAGATGAAGGGACCGAGTGCACCCTCAGCAGATTTGCAGATGACACCAAGCTGAGAGTGCAGGTGACATACATGAAGGACCGGGCCACCCAGAGGGACCTGGACAGTTCGAGAAGTGGGTGCATGAGAATCTCATGAGTTTTAACAAGACCAAGTGCTGGTGCTGCACCTGGGTTGGGGCAACCCTGGGATCAATCCAAGTTGGGGGATGAACAGATGGAGCTGCCCTGGGGAGCTTCTCCCTAGACTTGAAGGTGCTGGTGGGTGGGAGGCTCGACATGACTCAGCCACATGCACTGACAGCCCAGAAAGCCAATTGTACCCTGGGTTGCATCAAAGGCAGCGTAACCAGCAGGTGAACCACCAGGGAGTTACTTCTGCCCCTCTGCCCCCTCAGGTGAGACCCCCCTGCAGAGCTGCCTCCAGCCCTGGGGAACAGCACAGGGAGGACATGGAGCTGCTGGAGAGAGTCCAGAGGAGGCACCAAGATGGTCAGAGGGATGGAGCAGCTCTGCTGTGGGGAAAGGCTGGAAGAGTTGAGATTGTTCAGCCTGGAGAAGGGAAGCTTTGGGGTGACATGATTGTAGCGTTCCAGTGCCTGAAGGAGCTGACAGGAAAGATGGAGAGAGGCTATTGACAAGGGCCTGCAGTGACAGGACAAGGGGGAATGGTTTCAAATTGAAAGAGAGTAGGTTTAGATTAGATATTAGGAAGAAATTCATTACTATAAGGGTGGTGAGGCCCTGGCACAGGTTGCCCAGAGAAGCTGTGGCTGCCCCTGGATTCCTGGAAGTGTCCAAGGCCAGATTGGACAGGGCTTGGAGCAACCTGGGCTAGTGGAAGGTGTCCCTGCCCATGGCAGGGGGTGGAACAAGATGATCTTCAAGGTTCCCTTCCAATTCAAACCATTCTATAATTCTATGATTCTGTGATTCTAAAACAGAGTTAGCACTTCATTTCCAATTTCACCACTAGATCATTAAGATTACATTAACATCTTTCAGTGGTGAAGAGCTTAATTAAATGAAAATATTCTCTTAAATGTTAAGTTCTATGCAAACGTGAAAATCAATTAATGAATTTCATTGGTGTCTTTAGGAAGATGTTTTGCATAACAGTTGCATAACGTAATTGGTCCCATGAAAGTCTTGATTTTTTAAATATTTTGAACAAATTATTAACAAAATTGTGTGTCTTTTTAACTTTCATATCATTTACAATGATTCCACTGTTGTAATTGGTCCTGTGCAGAAACTGATGAAGTAATTTGTCAGGTTTTATGTATTTTAAGCATATATTTTAGACATTCAGTTAATATTTAGCTGATTTCTAAACTGATTGATTTAATGCTTTTTCCAAGTAATTTGTTATTTAATTTCACCTCTGAAATTTTTAAAATAAAATTTTCCTATGTATGTTAAAGAATTATAAATGAATATCATGTACCAGAGGCAGGATTTGTTCTCAGGGCTGTGCTTAACACTACTCTTAAGATAATTTTCAATGTCTTTTTGACCTTTTATGAAATTCCTTAGTCAAATGTTTCTCTTGGTCTCAACTCTCATTTAGGAAAAAAAAAAAGCCAGACCAATTCTACCCTTTTCTCTACAAGGTCAAGTAAAGCATGTTGATGCTTTGCCACAAATAAGTTTTCACCAGTGGTCTTGGTGCTGTGAAGTCAAAATTATACATGTCTTTGGCAGTCAAAATTTGACTGTCTTTGGCAGTCAAAATGCACATGCATTCTATATATATATATGTGTGTGTATATATATATGTGTGTGTGTATATATATATATATAAACGCACATATAATGTTGGAAAAAATTGTTTTTATCTTACCAAAAGGTAGTTATTTTCCTAGGGTATTTATACAGGTTAAATACATAGATAAAGAAGTTCTAAGACATTCTTTAGAAACCTGTAATAAGACTAAGAGAATTTCTTTCATAACTAAATCCCTCAGTTTCTTAGAATAGTCTCAGACAATTCTAAAAATATTACAAGATATGACATGTAATTAATAGAAATAATGCATATTTTTAAAAATATCAGCAAAGCCTAAACACTAAACTGACTGACTGTACTTCTGGAGCTTCTGTCCTTCCTGAGCATGCATGGCAGGAGAGCACTGAAATTGCAATGAGGAAGCTGCAATTTATAGACTTCCATGATACCTCAGTCCTTAGAGAACAGTGAAGAAAATAAATGATCGTGACTGAACTGGTGTTACTGGACATCTGCTGGTGCCGCTCTGCCCACCCCACCCCAGTCCCTCCCTGTCCTTGTCCCGGTGCTGTGTCAGGGGAGCCAGGTTTGCCTGGCACTGTCCCAAATATGAAGTGAAACCTGAATATTACCTGGAGAGTCCCGATGCTTTTACAAATCTAGATAGAACTAGGCAAATAGATTTTGGCTAGAAAATTGAATGGGTAGTTTTCGAAAATATTAAAGCAATTCATGATGGCTTTTGAAGAATTTGGAAAATACATTTCTCTTAAATACTTAAAGCACTGTTTTTTAAAAAGTACCAAAAAAAAAGATGCAAACAAAACAAACAAAAACCAATCCAAACCACTGCTTTTTTACTCAAGCCAAGAGGTTTAGATTTACACCTAGCAAACCCAGAAGTTTTGCATTTTAGCTGTGTCATGGTTTAATCCCAGCCAGCAGCCAAGCCCCACACAGCCCAGCAGGATCGGGGAGAGAATCAGAAGGGTAAAAGCTGGAAAACTCGTGGGTTGAGATAAAGACACTTTAATAGGGAAAGAAAAACTGCACACACAAGCAAAGCAAAACAAGGAATTAATTCCCTGCTTCCCATGGGCAGGCAGGTGTTCAGCATCTCCAAGAGAGCAGGTCCCCATTTCACAGAACAGTGACTTGGGAATCCAAACACCATCAGTCCAAACATCCCCCGCCTTCCTCCTTCTTCCCCTCACTTTCTATACTGAGCATGATGTCATATAATCTGGAATATCCCTTTGGTCAGTTTGGGTCACCCGTACTGGCTGTGTCTCCTCTTGACTTCTCATGCACCCCCAACTTCCTTGGCAGTGTGGGAGTATGAAAACCAGAGAAGGCTCTGTGTTAGCAATAACAAAAACATCTCTATATTATCAACCCTGTTTTCAGCACAAATCCAAAACATAGCCCCATACCAGCCACTGTGAAGACGATTAATTCTACCCCAGCCAAACCAGCACAAACTGTTAAAATGCAAAATTAGTTTCCGGCTTAGTCCTAACAGTGTCTGCCAGTTTGGTTCACCTGAGCCTCTCACAGTTTGCTCTCTCTGAGGCAAAGGGACTTGTGTTTTCAAGGTTCTGTAGAGAGGGTGTATAGGGACTACATTCCCTTATACAGAAGCGATGCAACAGGGCTGTGGAGGACACAGTCTGTCACAGTGCTACATTCTGTCTGAGTGCTTTCTCAACACATGTAACTGGATCTCTTTTCCTGTGAGCCAAGGTCAGACTGTTGAGGAATGGGCATTTACCAGTGAACTCATTTGCTCCATGAGCGAGGATGCCCAGCTGCTGCCACTTGCGTGAGCAAGCAGAGCAAGGAGGGCTCCTGCTGAAGGACCATGTGGCATGTTTCCAGACAGGAATGTTCCTGTAACACTGCATGTCGTAAAACTAGTTGGAAGTGCTGCTCTCCACCTTTGCTGCAGACTCTGCCGTCACACCTGCCTTTCACATGGCTCCCAGAGCCTGTTCAGGGCAGCAGCAGAGACTCCTCTGACCTTTCCAGTGCTCTGTGGTGTGACAGGCATTTCCCACTCTCACCAGTTTATAGTCCTGGCAATGTTTGTGTAGGAAAGTTGAGCCAACTCAGTAAAAGCAGAATTATTCCAACGTTAAGGTAGAGTCTGCTGTCTGGGTATTTCCACTTGCTGATTTATGAGGAAGACTTGAAGGAGAGCAGCAGGCATGCAGGTGTTTCCTGATGGAAAGAACCTAGAAAGGCAAATGCTTGTCATCAGGGATTGTTTGTGCTTTTTTAAAAGTCCTGTGACAGGAGCCAGAGGGAACAGCACTGCAGCAGTATCCAAATAGGTGTCAGCCACATAGGAAAGCATTTGTTTGCTTTCCATTACCATCAGAGTATGAGCCACTCCCTGCTTCTGGAAATCATCATTCTGAATATTTGGGTAAGGAGACAGTTGCTTCTCTTCTTCTCTTTGCCAGTCTTAAATACACCAGGTTTTCCTTACTTCAAAGATAATATAAAGGCTTTTGTATGTTGGTGTTCATCATGAGCATCACATAAAATAATGTTAAATTCATGATACAATGCTGGAAGAAAAATGCAGTTTCAGTTATTCCAAATTAATTCCCAAATTTCCTGATGAAAAATTTGCCACTGATTTCCTCAAAAGCAGGGTATTTTTCAAAACATCCCTTAGCTTTTAACCAAAGGAGTCATGCTTGAAAAGTGTATCATGGTACATCCACTGAATGAGGATAATTTCCAAGTGATCAGTCTATGATTCCATGTGAACAGAATCCCCAAACCACGTTTGTGCCTTTGGCTCAAAAAGGGATGTGAAGATTGAGAACTGCTGAGATGATGGGATCTGGTTTGTACAGAAAGCCTAACACCAACTTGGTTTATAAACCAAATACACGTGAGGTCAAGATGGGATTCCATAGCAAGCTACCAGGCTTTCTCTCATTATCAAGTTCTAAATGAAAATGTTTGCTCTTCTAAAAATTTTAACTTACAGAAAATTGTGGCATAAAAGATTTTTGCTTTTAAAAAATATGGTACAGACTACATAATTCTATCCAGTTGTTCTTTATCCCTGAGACAAGTCCTAGTTTGGGGAAGTACGTACTGCCAGAATAGACCGAGGGACCCACTCAGTTAAAACATATATTTTACTGTTTTCTCAGTGAAAACCTGGCTTAAATGTACTTTGATAGTGTGACTACAGCATCTGTTGGTTTTAATGTTGATTTTCTGCAAGCTCTGCTGCCTGTCATCCCTTCTAATAGTAAAGTAAATTATTTATTACTCTAAGAATTAATATAAACAAAGAAATTGTTCTTACAATAAAATTGATTACAGCTACTCATCTTGCCAAAATCTGTAATACATGCAGTGCTGTGACAAAATCTGGTCTTAAGTGAGGGAAAAAAAGTCTAAAAACTTGGATTTTAGATTTGATGTTTGTTTAGTCAAGTGTAAAATTTGTGTAGCATAAACGTAAAAGGTGGCATTTTGAAAACAGACACGGGAATTCATCCATGTCAGTTCTATGTTTTTTAATGAGCTGGTAACTAAACCCTAACTCACACTGGCTTGGCAGAGTTTAATATCTGTGTGTAGAGTACTCCGAGGATTTGGTGGTGTGCCCACTATAAGCACCATAAATTAACCCTGTTTGGAAGGTGGCTCCTTAGCTGTGTTTAATGCAAAACTTATGCCATTTGGTTGAATTCTTTTTTTAGTCTGTGTGGTTTGGTTTTCTTTGGTGCTACAGCAAGTACTTTGAAAGCAATGCCGCTTGTAAAACCAGTGGGGAATGCATCAGTCATGCACTTCTGTTATCACTGCCTTTCAGCTGGGGATGGGGGCTCATCCTGAAATTTGAAGGAGAAATGGCAATGCTCCAGCACCCAGCCTGGGAGCGCTGCACTCTCCCCTACTGCTCTGCTTTTCATATCCAGTGAGTCTGGAACAGTTTCACAGTTTGATCCAGAGATATTCCTCCAACTTTCCAAAGCAGAAGGAATTATAATTTGTAGAGTGCTGTCCTTTATTTTTAGAAACAAGTACCTAATAGATCATCTTCATAAATGACTATCGCCCCTAACCAAAGAAACAAGCCGTTTTAGGCAACCTGATGTGACTATTTGCAGAGCAGAAAACACACAGATGCCTCCTTTCGGATCAAAGTTTTCTAACAGCCTAATTTGTAAATAAGATTACTGTGTATTCACACAGTCCTAGTATTTTGGCTCACAGGAAATGCAGTAATCAAGCTGTGAATAGTTTTTCACGCTTTCATACTTCATTTCCAGAGATAAAATCATGTCTGAGTGACTTGAGGGGAAGGAGTTGCTCAGGCATAACAGTGTTACAGCACTGCCCTGTGTCTCAGTGCAGTTTTGCTGTGAGCACTGGTGGTTTCTGCAGATAACAAACCTAAACAGGGCATAAGAAGTTGTGCACGTAGTAGCAGAGCCTCCTGCATGGAGTGAAGGTCACACGTGAGCCGAGATATGGGGTGTGTGTGTGTGCTCCCCTCATGATTAAAAGTAACTAATGCTAATCTGACTTCCCATACGGAGGTTTTGCAAGCTCTATAAAGGAATGTCTGTATCTGAAAGTGTGTGATCCACACACAATGGGATAGATAGATTCGGCTGCTCTGTAATGATTGCAGCTTAGGGTAGCTGTGGATCTATTAATATGTCATTTTGTGCTGTCATAATAGGATGTCTTCTCCCCTACACTCTCTGTATGTCTGAGGTGTTTTAGGGCTGAACTATGATCAAGAGGGAAGCATTGCACTGGGGCTTAAAGTGTGGAATTGGTGTTGGATTTTTTCAGTTGAAATATTTATATGTCAGAATGGTCAAACTCATTTATAAATTTGACACCTTTAAATAGCTAGTTTTAGCAAAAAATAAATTACTGAAGGCACATATAAGAGAAATATTTAATTTGAGCTTATTTTAGAAGTTAAGGTAGTTCACAGAATAGTAGAAGTTGAGTCTCAGCAGGGGCTAAGAAAACCATGAGCTAGACTTGAGGAGCCCAAAGAAGGAACTTCTTTCCCAACTGATCTGGTTTAGGGATAAACCTCCTTCTTTATGAAGTGAGGTTTGAGTGTGTGTTCCCCTTTCCCGGGAGAATGCATCTCACCCCAAGATGTACTCTGGTCCAGATCCCTTTCAGTATCATCGGTTGGGTTCATCATGTAATAGAGATGGTTTTAATATTCACAAAACCAGAGAGCAAACGGTGTTTCTGGCAAGGGGACTCCAAGGATAAGTTGGATTTAGAAACCTGAGGCACAGGAAAGCAGTTTAAACTTGGGTTTGTGTGTTCTTGATGAACACCAGCATTCCTGGTTCCCAAACTTTGAAGATGAATTCCAGGAAAGGCTTCATGGCAAGGAATGCCTATTGTAGGGAAATCCCTGTGTCACAGGATCAGTCTGTGTTGCCTTTCCCACCACCCTCCTGCTGTCTACACTGTTCCAAAGCCCCTCAGAGGGGTCTGTCTCCCTGTGTTGTGGAAAACGTGGCCCATGCTTAGGTAGGGAGTTCCTCTAGGTACCAGCTTACTGAATTTAAGCTGTGCTTAATCCTGCTCCTTACCATCAGTAAATTGATGTTTAAAAAGGCTTCACATTGGGATTTTGTTGCCATTTAAGCTGTTTTACATGAAAGCCTGTGATTACAGAATGGTAATGTTTTGACACAGTGATAAAAGCCAGGAAATTCGCCATCACTGGTGGCGTTTCTCTTGCATTCACTGCATGACAGTTCTTGTGTAGGCAGTAATTGAGTAGAAATGACAATAACAATTTCCTTATAACCTTCTGCTTCAGTACACATTTTAGCATTCCTTCAAGGAAAAACATCCATTAAGAGCAAATATTTGTATGTGAGTGATATGCATTAAAAATTCATACAGCTTGGAGAATCTGTTGCAAATATCAACAGCAATATAGCTAAGACTGGGATTTTTTATTTCCTTTGCAGGTTTTGCAGTAAAAACAGAATTGTGAGTCCCTTTTCTCTTCTTCCCTAGTTTCATGCTTTCCCTGTTACAATAATTAGTAAGAATACTGAAGTTTAGATAATGTTCTTTACACGATTACTATCAATTGGTTGATTAGGCTGTTTTGGCATTGAATTTTTCCCCAAAAAGCCATTGAGTTTTTGTCTATGGCTCATTACCGTTTGTGGTTAGCTAGGTGGGAAAAGAAATGGAAAATGCTGATTTATGTTTCATGAATGACAGCTCCCTATTTTTGGTTGCTCCATATTTGTGGTTTAAAGCCTAGTTTATTAATTAATCAGTAGAATTCCTTGCATCTTTGATCATTGATACTATCACACAGAATACTGAATATTTAAAAGTAGTTTCCAGTTAATCTCTAGCACATGTGCTCTATCACAAGTCAAAGTCAAAAAATCACTTTAAAAGAACTATTCTTAGTGAATAAAAGATGCTCCCTTTCCTGTCTGAAGTGAATGTACTGTTGGTGAAAGTGATAGGTTTAACAGTGATTTGGATTGATCAAATGCAGGACAGACTATGAAATGTCTCCTAAATTATCTGCTGAACAAATTCAAACAAAATTTTTTTTAAAAATTATCCATGTTAATAGTTAGACCAGGAAAGGAATAACCTGGTTTTCTCAAGCCCTAGACTTCTCAGAAATTTTATGGATTTCAGTACCTCTTAAAGTCAAGTTATTTCATTAACACAACTAGTTTTGACTTACAACTGGGGGGAAAATTCCCTCAAAATAAACAAACAAAATTTTAAAAAAATCAACTCCAGCCTTCAACACCACACAGTGCCAGCTCCTTCTAGTTTATTGGTGTTTTCTGAGGATCTGCTTAATATGAAAACTGTTTGTGTAGGTATTGGTTTCCCAGCCTGTCAGCATCAGCGTTTTTTCCCAGTTCATGCATAGGAGGTGAATTTAAAGAGGAGTCTGTGTTTGGGATATGGGACAGCAGGTATTACCTCCACAAAGCATTCTTTTCCTGTTCTCCTGAGTGGATTCAGAGGAGCCCTGTGAGCGGAGGTGATGCCGCGGGTGCCCACGGCCAGGGCTGGGCAGGGGGCTCAGGGGCTCTGTGACCCCAGGCAGCTCACGGGGACAGCGGCTGCATGGGGGGCTGCAGGGTCCCCTGCCCCGAGTGCTCCTGTGGAGGAGTCTCCAGGGTCCCCTGCCCCGACTGCCTCTCAGGGCCTGCCGCAGCTCCGCTCACCAGCTCCAGCTGCTGCCAGCAGAGCTGTGCTGAGGCTTCTTTGCCAATGAGCAATAACTCCATGAACAATAACTCCCATAACTCGGTCCACCTGTTTGTAGTTTATTTGCAGCTGTTTCCATTAAACCTGAGAGATATATTCCAGGTTAATAAGTAGCTGAGCTGTGGCGTGTCTTGATGTGTGTTCTGGGGGTATATGTACTCCTCTGCTAAATGCTAGCTAGTATTGCTAATATAGTTAGTCTTACTTTTGAGATTCATTCATTATGCAGCATTTCTGCTTGGAAAAAATGTGTTTGAGTGAAACAGGGCCCCTTATGAGGAGAGACGCTGTTAGGTGAGCATCTGAGCTGACAGCTAGTGCAAGGAGGACTGGATACCTTGTGAGAATGCCCACTGCCCTGAATGGCTTAGAGGATAACTGAGACGCAGTAGAGCTGGTTTAGATATGCTTGTCTTGTTTGTTTGTTTGTTTGTTTTTTCAAATAAGACCATTTATTTAGTAATCTGTTTATCCAGATGTCTTCAAGCTAAAGATTTTAATGCATGAGTTTCAAACCTTTTCGTTTTTTGAAGAATATTGAGTGCTTCTTTTTTTGTAAATTACCTTTTCTTTATTGATTATTTAATTGTAAATAGACTTGCTAATTGTTTTAGTCTAGCAAAATTTTGGGTTGCATATTAGGGAGCTTGTGTAGCTGCACAGGTGGATCAGGCTTGCAGAGAGCAGGAGTTCTCTGGAGCTGAATTAAATGCATTGCTTAGTTTTGGTTCCCTACAAGACTTCAATCTGGCATGAAATCCTGGTGGTCAGTGGACATTACTTTAGAATAAAGATTGGTTGTCTAAGTCTGTGGATTTTAGACTTGCTGTATTTTAAATACTGAGTTTTTGATTCAAACAATTTTCAGTTCTCGAGGGAACCAAGAGGGCTTTAAATGACCAGCTTGTAAATGTATCAACAGTAAGAAATCTGTGTTTTTGTTGTTTTAGTGGAGGCAGATGTGCTGCAACAAGGATTTGGATGTAGTTTATGAGCTGCTGTCCTGGGAGATAGGAGGAAAGGAGTAGAGCTTGGCAGAGGCTCTGGAAGTAACAAATTTTAGGAGAGGCTGGGATTTCCAGTTGTATTTCACTATCTTGCAGGTTTTTCTTTTTCCCAGTATATGAAAATGCAGATTGAAAGGGGGCAATCAGGTTCAAGAAATCAGAACTGGTTTGAGGCTTCTTATTACTGTGGATAAAACTGAATTTTGCCAGTGTGAGACTACTGTGTTTAGTAAATTGAATTTTGTGGGGCCAGTGTGCATTTGGTGGAGGAAGAAACATTCAGGCTTGTTTTTATCTCTACTTATTCTTCCCTTGCAAAGTCCAGCAGCCAAGGTAATAAAGGTGTTACTTGCATCCTAACAAAAGCAAAAACTAATATAAAGCAAATGCCAGTAAGTCTCTGCTCAAGATATGCTCTTTCTACCTTTTTTTCCTCCAAAGCAGGCCTGTTAGTGGCTGAGGAGGGATGAAGAAATGAGACTGAGGCCAAGAACAGATGTGGGGAGATGAGGGACAGAACTGGCAGAAGCACCATAGAGCATATCACGTCTGCCTCTACCACCTATTTGTCTGCAGAGAAGGGACAGGCAGGGAGCAGGAATGGCTCGTGCAGCTGGGGTAGACTCCTGAGTCTGTCTGAGTGTCCTGCCCAGCCCCAGGCACAAGGACAGAGCAGGGATGGCAGCTTCAGCTCTGAGCTCTGATGGTGGCTGTTGGTGTAGCAGGAAGCTGCAGGAGGCAGGATGCCTTCGTCCCGGGTAACACTCCCCAGATTCCCTTTTTTTTTCCCCTGCTAGCAGGGACTGCTGCTCATCCCGTAACTGCCTTTATTTCTGAATACTCCTTGAAAGGCTGTCACAATTTCACCTGTGAAAAAAGACCAAATCTCCCATTTGTGTGCGACTTGTGTAATGATTCCCAAAGCAGACATTTCAACATCTGCAATTTCTTCTCCTCTTGGAAAAATATTTTTTTTCCTTGTTCAGAGCTACTTTGTTCATCAGCAACATTACTAAAAATGACATGTGGCAGCACCTTCAAAGATAGTTTAGGACACAAAATAAAAATCTGTATCTTACAGAGATGTGTTATGGTAATTTGAATGGGCAAAAAGTAGTTAAACACTTGGAACACCACCAGGATATGAGTTGTATCAGGTTTTCACCTGACTGTGGAAAATATAGCCTCTTTGGATGTGAGAAGTTTAGAGATACCTTAGTTTTCTGCTACAATAGAAGAGAATTTATTTTTCTGCTTGATTAATGGGAATTGACTCTTCAAGGGACCTGATGTTATGCAGGGGGCAGGAATGTGGGGACTGCAGGTGAGAAGAGGGGAAAGAGGCAGTGTTCTGGCAACAGTTGTTAGTGAATCTGTGAATCCCTCAGTGGCTTGGAAGTGGGATTTATTCAAATCCACAGCATGAGATGTAGATAGAAGCGTCTGTGCTTGCAACGAAAAGCCTTTTTGGTTTTCTATAGCACTGGGATAGAGAGAAGTGGACCTACCTCTGAGTCTACATCAGTGGCTCATTTGTCAAAGAGTAAGGGAAAAAGTGAGTAATGAAAGTTTATGGAGCATATTTTCTTCTCAACATGCTATTAGCATTAATGGGAAGTACACTCATGAATGAAGGGAATGTGCCCCCTTGTGCACTTAATGATTGAGCTCCCGAGTCCCTGCTGAGTCTCACACACTTTATGTGCTCTCTGAAATGTTTCTACACTGTAATTTAAAAAGGGGTAAATTATATTGCTGACCTTAGTTGATTGCTGTTGGGGAAGCGATGTTATAGCCAAGAGCAGACTGCATCAAAACGACCTGGCATCGATCTTCCACTTTCTAAAAACAGTGTTACAGAATATTCTCATGTTATTAAAATATAGTCATTCAGGATGCAACATTTGGAAAGTAGATAATATTTGGTCAGATCACTGAATCTGGCTTTGGTGACACTTGTTTTTTTTGTGAAGGCAAAATAGCTTGTTGCTGCTATAAAGTTTTAGCAAGAGCAGAATACAAACTCTTCTGCAGTTGTTTTTTCTGTACTGAGCAAGGCTTTTTCCCTTGAAAATTAAATGAAATGAGCAAAGCAGAAGTGAGGGTAGGGAGCATGGAAAATTATGATGTTTTGTACATAGTTCTTTTTCTTGTTTTTTAATTTGGGAAAACTATAGACCTTAAATATATGTTAGTCCTCTTTTGGTCTCACTAGAGAATTGTGGAAGACGAAGAATTGAGGAGGATGGAATGCGATGCAGGTCTATGCGGATTTCCAAGCTCCGTCCCATTCCCTAAGGGACCTTTTTCTGTGACTCCACATACAAGCAGAGTGCATGTCATTGCGCACAGAACTGTTTGCTTTTTTGCTTCCAGGGCACAAAGCCAAACCTCCCATTAAAAAAGGAACCGCATCACTTGCACCCTTCTCAGGCAGTGTGCAAGGACTCCAGTTGATGTTCCCATCCCTCACAGATACTGAATGCCTCTGCTGTTGTAATGCAGTGCTCCCAGAGGGAATTAGTGATGATATATAATGACCATTGAGATAAATGTAGCTGATGCTTATTTTTTGTAGAAGTGATAGTTGCTTTTTGTGCAAGCACCAGCTCTTTTTCTCCCTTGGAGCACAGAGGAAGAGCGTTGCTATTCTACCTCTTGGCAGCCACAGGGGCTGTGTGAGGGGAGAGCTGTGCGAGCCTGATGCTCATGTGGAGGCAAGTGTGTTGGCATGTGTCCTAGTTAGAACAGCTGGGACCGATTCATCACTGGATGGGTGTAGCCCAAAACTGTGTATTCTATGGCCCTCCATGCCATTTCCCAGAAAATGTTGTTGGGGGGGGAGGGGGCCTGCCTGTGGGGGGGGTATTCCTGTCCTCATACCCTTTTATGGAATTCCCCGCTCTGAGCATCCTCATACCCTTTTATGGAATTCCCCGCTCTGAGGGAAGGATTGACCATTCCTTTTATGGAATTCCCCGCTCTGAGGGAAGGATTGACCATTCCTGCCTGAACTGGAGAATATATAAACTTGGAGTTTCAGAACTTTTCTACCACTCGTGGGATCCAGAGGAAGACTGCAGCTCATTGCTCTCAACCAGACTTAGACCACCACCCTCAGCTGGACTGCAATCACCACTTTTGACCAGACTGCAACAGCTCTCCCACCAGCAGGTTTTTCCCCTCTCCCTTTACTTTGGACTCAAGGGGGGCCCAAGGAACACCACTTTGTTCATGCCCCAGGGTACTGGGTTATACATTTGGGTTTTGTGGGTTAAGACCAATTGTTTGTTTGTATGATTGTACTTACTGTATTATTTTAATAAATTGTTATTCTGATTTATAATCTCTCCTTTGCGTTGAGTTCATTTCCCCTGCTGGTTAACTCTTAAACCAGCACAGCATGTCTGCCAAACAGCACGGGGCTCATGGCACAGGGGTAATAAAACTCCTCTGGGATGTTGATGGAGAGAAGATGGAATAAATATTCTTGAGAGGCCAAGGAACTTCGTAAACACCCAAACACGTCTGTGTGTTCGCAGAGAGAGGTATGTAGATAACTGGCAGAAATACCGTGTAATGGTAGGTGACCTGTCTGATATGGAAAGTTAATATATGGATAAGAACAGAAAAGGGGTGTGATTTCAATGTCCATGCTGTGTGCTGAAGAGGATGTATATCTATACACTTTTTTGTGGGTTTTTTTTTAAGTGAGATAAGAGTACTTAGAACTGTGGTGGACCCCAGATGCACTGAAGTTCTTAAATTCTGGTAGAACTTTCATTTTTGCTGACCCGAGTCACAGAATATTCTGAGTTGGAAGGGATCCACAGGATCATCGAGTCTAACTCAACTGAATGGCTCATACAGGGATCAAACTCACAACCTTGGTGTTATTAGCAACAGGCTCCAACCAAGTGAGCTAATCTCAGGTCATGAGATAAAATGTTCATTTACCTTCTTAGAAGACTTCAGTGCCCTAAAGAGAGTGGTGTTATGTAGGAGGCGTGTCCAAGGCATGGGGGACGTGCCGGGGCAGAGAAGCCCAAAGGAGCATGGGTCTAAATGGATAACCCTACTGGTTAAGAAGGTCACATGATATCAGGGTATAAAGGGAAGTGCCGAATTTGAAATAAACCTCTTTGTTTTACCTCCCCACGAAGAGTGTGTATTTTCCTTATTATATAAGGACACATGCCCCTACATGTGGCACCTGTGCATGGGGCTTTGAACCTATATTAGGCCAGATTAGCTTACCCTGAATCAGGAATTTCAGCGGTAGATTCCGGTTATTGTATTGATTAATCCGATATAGGAATCTTTCACCGAAAAAGACGTCTTTAAGCCGTTGTCTCAGAGCGTCTGAGAAACACAATCTTAGTTTAGTGAGCTCAAAAAATATTAAGAAAAGTGCACAGAAACAGGAAGAAAAGAAGAAAGAAGAAAAAAAAAAGCCGACAGATTGAGGCAGCCAGAGAGAGCGGAGCAGGGTCCAACATACACCGGAGCGGTGAGTCAGGCTGAGAGGCAGCGCCAACATCCCACATGGCAAAGACTTTTCCCTAAGCAGTGCCGTGTCCGCAGCTCGGACACCCGGGCGGCGGAGCACCTTAAAACCGCCGGGGAAGCCCCGCTACCCGCCGCTTGCCATGACTTGGCCGTGTGTGTAAAAGCGACTCCACCGCTGCTGCCTTCTAACATCCTCAGCCCCACTGCCAGAACCCGCAAAGCCCACATCGGTTTTCTGCCTAGCAGAAACTCCTGCAGTTCACCGCCACGCCCCTGCTGGCCCCACGCCACGCAGGACCCGCCGAAGCCGCACCACGCCCCTGCCGGCCCCCCTCCCCCGCGCCACGTTCAAAACCGTGCAGGACCTACTGAAGCCGAGCCAAACACGCATCACAGCTGCCCTCCCCCAGCCACAGCCTACTGCTTCCTGCCCATCCCTGCCTGTCTGTGACGACAGCGTAGACCCTCCAAGCCGAGGAAAAACCACTCAGAAGCCGCGGAGACCTCAAAGGAGCTTTTCACCGCTTTCTGCCGCCGGACTGGCGCTAGGACTGCACACCGCCAATCACCGCCAATTCTCATCGCTCCCAAGCCACCGGAGAGCCCCCGGACCTTGCGCCCCATGCGAGCCGCTCGCAGACAGCGCCCGCCGCCGCCCGCCGCAGATGCCACGCGCCCGCAGCCACCTCCGCAGCCCACGCCTGCCACAGCCGCTGCCCGCTGCCGAGCCCTGCTGCCGCCGCCGCGAAACAGCGCCTCCGCCACCCACACAGACCCAGTCGACCAAGAACAAGGAGAAGCCAGCAAATAGACAAAGACTTTCCAGCGGCGCACGTCTACAGCGCCGAGACTGAAAGGTAAAATGGGAAATTTTTTCCCCATTGAAATATCACAGGACATAGATGCACTGGCTATCCTGCTAAAACTATATCACATACAAGTCACGAGGGCCGAACTAACAGAGCTTGTATGCTTTATTAAGGCAGCTGTCCCTGAACTGCCATTAGTTGAAGCCCTTCACATAGAAATATGGGACAAAATAGGAAAACTTATAAAACTGAAAGCCGAGGGGGGAGACCCCCAAGCTAACAATGCTTTTCCAGCCTGGCAAGTCATAATGTTTGCAGTAAACAGAGCACAGGAATGGACAACACACGCATCTGCCACGGTCCGGGGAAAAGAAAATGGGACCGGGCACTGCAAAAAGGGTTCGGTATGATGCACTCCCCATTGTTCAAAAAATCGTTTCGTGTCCGCAGACACATAGAAGGGCCCGTTATCCGTTTTCACCTGCTTCGAGACACCCATCCTTGTGAATGCAGACAGAAAGTGTTTTTTCACATCACGGCTCTTTTCACCACAATGCACAGTGGCTACAATCATTTTTGAAAAGGTGTCAATAGACACATGCACGTATTTTAGTTTTCCGAATTCAGGTACGTGCGTAACGTCTGAGTGCCAAATTTCCAATGCCGAAAGACCCCTGGGGTTGGTCCCTTCTGGGACGATCGGTGTGATTACTTGGCAATTAGGGCACGTTCTTAAAATCTCTTTAGCTTGGGATAATTTGAGGCCGAATTGCTTTTGCAGTGACCGTGCATTTTGGTGAAAGAACTCGTGGGATATCTTTGTCTGTTGGAATAAATTGGGAGTGACTACCATACCTGCCAGATGATCGACAATTCGGTTCCCCTCCACCACAGGACCTGGTAAAGTAGTGTGTGACCTGGTGTGGACAACGAAGAAGCCGAATTCTCTGTTTTAAATTAGAAACAATTTGGTTAATAACTTGAATAAATCCTGATTAGTTACATCCTTAAGGTATGAATTTTCAATTCGTTTGACCACACCACACACATAAGCCGAATCTGTAACAATGTTAATTGGCTCACCACTAAAAATTTCAAATGTGCGCACAACTGCAGAAAGCTCCACGATTTGGGGAGAACCTTGCACTCTATGGATATCTTGCTGCCAATCACCGTTTTGTTGCCAAATTATCACCGCATTTCCGGTTCTCCCTGAGCCATCGGTAAAAATTGTTTTCGCACCTTTTATCAGCAAGTCTGATTGTACAGTTTTTAGCTTTAATGGAATTTGAATCAGTCTTTGAATAAACGGGCACGCCGGGAGGTGAAGTCGAATTTCTCCCGGGTAGCCTCCGATGGCAATTTGAAAGTCAATGGAGGTTTGCAGCAGTTGTTCTAGGTGTTCGGAAGTCAGTGGGAGGTAAATAAAATCTGGCTCCTCACCGCTGAGCTCTAAACACCTAGTGCGGCCTTTAAATGTTACTTTACCAATCATTTCTGAGACGGTGGTGATCGTCTTGCCGAATTGGTACGAGAGGAATACCCACTCCCACAAACAGAAGTCTTTACTGTCACTTGAGAATTGGCCCAGGAGGGCTAGTGGCTGTCTCTGTTCCCTTATGATGACCAGGGAGGATGGCAGTCCCTCCATCCTCCTACATGATTGCCTTTGTGTAATCTTTTTCTCAACAGTGGATAAGGCAACTTCTGCTTCTGATGTTAAATAACGGGGGGAGGACAGGTCAGCATCTCCTTTTAGCAGCTCAAAAAGGGGATGGAGATCACCGGTTGTGATTCCCAACACAGGTCGGATCCAATTGATCGCCCCCAGTAGCTTTTGGAGGTCATTCAATGTGTGGACTCATTTGTCAATTTCAATTACCTGAGGCCTTATGGCCCTTCCTGTAATTTGGAGTCCTAAATACCTCCAAGGTGCTTCCCTCTGTACTTTCTCAGGGGATATTTCCAATCCTTTTTCTTTTAGGGCCGAAATGGTTGAATTTAAAGTATTCTCAACTGCCAATTGGGATTTGGCGCAGATCAACACATCATCCATATAATGGAAGATGATTGACTGCGGGTATTTCTGCCGAATTGGTCTCAACACCTCT
The DNA here is from genome assembly GCF_001604755.1 of Lepidothrix coronata. NCBI lineage: Eukaryota > Metazoa > Chordata > Aves > Passeriformes > Pipridae > Lepidothrix > Lepidothrix coronata. Next base: position 334,314 of record NW_016690512.1, on the reverse strand, counting down.
GCCACAAACATCTGGCAGAGTGTTGGGGAATTTTTCATCCCCTGGGAGAGCACTCGCCACTGGAACCTGCGGTGAGGTTCACAGGCGTTGATCGCAGGGACTGAAAATGCGAATTGGACCGAATCAGCCGGATTAAGATAGGTATGAAAAAAGCAGTCCTTAATATCAATCACCACTAGGGGCCATTCAGCAGGGAGCATGGATGGTGATGGCATTCCCTGCTGGAGGGCTCCCACTGGTTCAAGGACTTCGTTAACTTTGCGCAGGTCCTGGAGAAATCTCCAGGAGCCTGAGGATTTTTGGATGACAAACACTGGAGTGTTCCAGGGACTGGTGGAAGGCTCCAGGTGTCCTTTTGCCAATTCTTGATTCACTAAATCATTTAGAATTTGCAGCTTTTTCTTAGGTAGGGGCCACTGATCAACCCAGACTGGCATCTCTGTTTTCCAGCTCAGTCTGGGGAGCTGCAGCACTTCAGTGACCCCACCTAAAAATTTTGTTCATGGGACAGGGTGCTCAAATTGAGCTCCCACTGCTCCATGGCATCCCTTCCCCAAAGTGTAATAGGAATATTAAGAATATAGGGTTGGAGAGATGCTGGTCTGCCCTCTGGTCCATAAACAGTGAGTGTCACCTGACTCCGGACTGGATATTGTGTTCCCCCCACGCCGCTGACTTGGACATAAGCTGTTTGTATGGGCCATCCGTGTGGCCAGTCCTTGGAGGCGATTATGGTGATGTCCGCTCCCATGTCCAAGAGGCCCTCCACCTTGACCTGCTGCAGCTGTCTGGGCTGTGAATAGTAAACTAGACATTTTAGTAGAGGGCAAGAAGACTTAACAGTCGTCGTCCAGAGGACTTCCTTCTGTTCTCTCCTCTGCTCCTCATCAGTGGATAAAACACACAGCAGGTCTTCCATGGAGACCATCTTGGCCACTGGGAAGCGATCCTCCAGCTGGACGGGGGGAAGATGTACAGTTAAACACACCGCGATGTTAGTATTAGTGAGTCCGGTCAGGAGTGTGGGCACTACTATGATGCCTTTATCCACTGCTGAGAAATGTGACGTGATTAGATATGTTGAATCAGGGTTGACTGGGGCCGATGGTCGGACCCTGGCCAACTGCTCATACGAGCTTAGGTGAGTGGAGGGGTGCACGACCGTTAGAATAATCCAGGGGAGTGGAGAACATTGGTTTTTTACCTGGACCGGGTCAGGGAGCGGCCGCCGAGCTACGGGGTAGCTGGGCGCGATGGTTGGCGCAGGATGGAGTGCAATGCAGGGGCGATTTGTGTCATCGCGCTCCCCTGGGCGCTCTGCTCCCCGTTTCCCGACGGCTCACACTCACAAGGCCTTAGGTCCAGTAACGATGAAAAGGTGACCCTCTTTCGCAACCTAGGTGAATGACGCGGAGAGAGAGGTTCGCCATTGATGTTAGTGGTGGAGCGACAAGTGGAAGTCCAGTGTCGCCCCTTCCCGCACCTGCGACACGGCGTCTTGGGGAGGTCAGGTGTAGATGCTGAAAGGCGAGAACAATGTTTTTTGAAATGACCCTTTTCCCCACACTCGAAGCAGTGGTTTGGCCCAGTAAAGGCGGCAGCCAATAGACGTGCCTTATGGGAGTTTGACCCGATGTTCTTACACGCCTCTATCATCTCCAGCAGAGTGGGCTCTTTTAAAAGCTTTAATGCTTTTTGGCAGTCCTCATTAGCCTTTTC
>NW_016690512.1:297978-332297 GCF_001604755.1 Lepidothrix coronata | reverse complement strand
CGCTTGCTCCCCTCTGCTGGAGTAGTCTCCCTCCCCATAAAGCATGTCTATTGCCTGTTTAGGGGCCATGCCCCTCCTCCCCATCCGGTCATTCACATAGGTTACAATGTTCTTTTTCCACTCCGTCTTGAAAGCCGAGGCCTGGACAGCCGTGAACAACCCTCCAATCACTGCCCTGATGTCAAAGGGTATCAGTGTATACGCGAGGAAGAAGGACTCTAGCAGACCGATGGTGAAGGGAGCGCCCAACCTGTACTCTACTATGGCTTTCTTAATGTCCTTTAACATTGGGTACGAGATGGGCCTCCACTCAGGTACCCTCCCCTCGTCGTAATACACCGGAAATGCTCATAGGAATTCCACATCTTGGGCGCCCGCTGCTTCCTCCTGGAAGGTCTTCCAAATGTCCGGTGCTGTGTGTGGCCTTTCCGGAGAGCACGGCACCCAGTCACAGCCAGCGGTTGGATAGCGGCAGGCAGGGTAGGCCTCAGTGTCCTGTGCCTTACGGGCGCGGCCATCTATCACGATGTTACCCTTGGCCTTTGCCCTGGCCTCGCCCACTGCTCCCCGTGGTTTCCGGAAGGGTGATGTATTGGGGGAGGAGACTGGACTGGTGGAAGTGGGTGTGGTGGAGGACGTATCGGAGGAGGGGCTTCGTGCGCGTGTAGGTGGGGACGGAGGTGGCCCAGAGGGTGGAGTTACGGGGGCCCGCCTCCGCTTTTCCCGTGCCAGTCCTTCCCATGATTCCCCACTCTTCCTGCTCTCGCGGTCCTGGGGCCCCGCCTCCTCGACGCCATTTTTCTTTCGACGCAGTCTTTTTCGCGCCCTCCCACCATTTCGCGCGTCTGACTCTGTCTCCTCCCTACCACCATCTTGGGTGTCACTTTGGATGTTCTTCTCCCTCCCGCCATCTTGTGTATCGCTTTGGATGTTCTTCTCCCTCCCGCCATCTTGTGTAATGGTTGAAGTGTCCTTTTCCGAGAGAGTAATGTCCTTGGTGGTGTGTTCTGCGCTTTCTGTAATTTTCTTGGAGGTCTCAGCGTCTTGGGTGGTAGTGCTGACATTCTTGTTCATCATCTGGTGCTGTATCACCATCAGAACAAGCCTCCAGGCTACTATCGCCTCTTTTCAGAGCCGGTCACCCTTGTCGCTCTCCCGCCAGAGTTGGTAGCCTATGGCTTCCCATTTATTAAATGTGGTGTTCTCAGTGATTTTATGACCATGGCGGTCCAGCCATTTGGCGAGAGCTTTAGCTGATTTTTTGTCCAATGGGTGACCGTGCTCAATTATAAAGTCCTTGAGGCGGCGGTATATAAATTTCTCGGAGGTGGAGAGAGTTAAGCCCATGATGTTATTTTGGCTTTGTAACTACTCTCTGATGTTACTCCTCCTTTTTTAATTAATTTGCGTTGCAGGGGTGTGGGTGTTGGGTAAGGTGTTAGGGATGTCCTTCACAGCTCACCTGCCGGTGCGCAACCCGTGCGGCTTCCGCGAAGTCCGCAGTCTGGTTCTGTGAAGGAGGACCGGCGGGATGATCTCCCCTCCTGGAGTCGCCTGCAGCCCTGCAGCAGCACAGGAGTTCTCCTGATACAGAAGACCTCTACTGTGCCCCACGTTGGGTGCCACTTGCCACGGTCCGGGGAAAAGAAAATGGGACCGGGCACTGCAAAAAGGGTTCGGGACACAGCAGAGATCTCGTGAAGCAATGCCAACTTTATTAGGGGAGCATGAGACTTAAATAGGGTTGGTTCAGGGGTTGGACTCCGGGTAGGGGAGGAGTAAAGGATTGACAGGTAAGGGACTCTTGGGATAGGACAACTGGATGCAGGTGGGTGGAGTTTGGGAGTTGCCAGGGGAATGGAGCAATGGGAGCTACCTCTGCACTGCACCAAACACTAACCAATGGCAGGCAGAGGAGCGGGAAAAGAGCAGGTTTAGGCGGGAAAACTGTGAGGGGAAGAAGGAGACAATATGGAGGATGATTTTAAAACTGCAACTGGGGTATTCATAACATGATAATCATATAACAATTAACAGGGAAAAACCGGGGATAAACTGGGGATAACATAGGAAACTGTCCAGTCCAGGGTAAGGTCATATCCGGTGAATAAGTGTCCATTTCAGTGTAGTTGTGTCTCAATCCGGGTTATAAACTTGTCTCCACGTTTGGTATTGTTTCCATTCCTCTGCACGTTCCCCAACATGCATCCAACGCCAACATGCACCCCCCCAGTTCACACTGCTGGCAACAGCCCAACTTTTAGGCGTACGAACTCAAACGCACAAAGTCCAGCGAGGGGTGGGAGAGGACCTGTTCGTGACTTAAGTTTCGGGTCAGGAACCGGGAGCCAAGGGGACGCAGGTCGGCAGGAGGGGACGGGGCCTGTGATGCGAGATCGCAGCCCATGGGACCAGCGCAGAGGGCTCCATAATAGCGATGGGGGGAGTAACCCAGCATATTTGCCACCCCACACCGTGGATGATTGGCAGCCACGTGCCCCGGCATGGGTGCCACCATCTTGCCCGCCACATGGACCGTAAACTGCCCCGTCTCTTCTGGCCCCAGCGCTGCCCCATCCCACCCATAGGCACAAAGGGGGAGGTAACCCCGCCCCCTCGCCGCCTCCACCGCCCACCACCACCCTCCCACAGGGAACCGGGGTTACTGGGGCCACAGGGGGGGAGGAATGGGGGGATGAGGAGGAGGAATCCGGGATGGTTCTGCCAGGAGGGAGCGAGGTAGCAAACGGGGAAGGATCGATTGATAGGTGGGGTTTGTGTCGAGAGGAGGCATTATGAGTGGGGGACTTGCAAGTAATCAATGCATGCCCCGTCGTTATTGGCCCATGTCAGAATCGTCGATTCCAACCTTTACAACACGAACTAACAAAAGAATTGAGACAACTAATAAGGGAAACTGGCGTGTCCTCACCTAACACCCTTGCATTTTTAGACACACTGAGTTCCACCTACATTTTTATGCCACACGATTGGAGGACCCTACTAAAAATAAGTCTTACTAACACGCAGTACAACGTGTGGCTGGCCGATTTTAGGGAGAATTGCTCTGCTTATACCACTGACCCACAGGCAGGTGTAACAGCACATCAGTTAACCAGGGATGGAAATTATAGTTCAATAGATACACAATCTGAATACCATAGAGAGATATACGATGTAATAGCCAAACAAGCCCTGAAAGCTATGAAAAACCTTCACACTACAGACCAAAATAGCAACCTGTCCTCCACAAAAGCGTTACAAAATTATACTGAACCAAATTCAAGATGTTTAGATCGACTGCAATCTGTTTTAAACAAACAGGTAGACTACAATAAAGCCAGAGAGATGCTGTATAAGCAATTGGCTTTTGAAAAGGCAAGTTTAAGCTGTGGAGAAGCTTTGCAAACCCCTCCTAAAAGAGAAGGCTACAGCATTGCTGAGCTAGTTCAACCCTACCAAAGAGTTAGCTCTGTGAAACACCAATCTAACCCTTTTGCTATAATCCTAAAAGCCCAGTTAGGAGTAAAAGATGAGGCCAGATACAGAGCTAGTTGTGTTACATGTGGTGACAGTAACCACTCTCAGAGAGATTGCCCTTGGAGACCCTTAGCAGCAACATCCCACAACTACCTAAGCAGCAGGGAATGGGCTGAGTTATACCAAGGGTGCCGTAGGCAAGGCAAAGGCTATGCCATAAGCATCGTACTGCTTGCTGCCGTGCTGCTTGCTATCCTCCTCTCTGCCACCCGCTTTCTCAAACAAGAGAGGAAGCAGCTTAAGGCAAGCCACAATGTGCCAACAACCAGCCCCAAAAATACCCCTGTATTCTGCATCCCCAAGAAAGGTGAGAAGTGGAAAACACTGCAAATGTTAAGAGCAGAAAACACAGTCATAAAGCATACGGAAGCTTTGCAGCTTGGACTGCCCTTACCTACAAGGCTACTAGCAAATTGGCCTCTAATGATAATTGATTTAAAGGACTGTTTCTTTACCATCTTTCTGCACCCTGAGAATGCGTCAAGGTTTACCTTTTCCATCACTGCCTTGAACAACGCACAGCCCATGCAAGACCACTGCTGGGCTGTCCTTCCTCAGAGGATGCAAAACAGCCTGACGAGAAATCAGTTATCATACACCATCAAGTAAATGACACATTAATAACCACGGCCACAAGAAATGAACTGCCATTTGTTATTACTGCTCTAACCAAAACTGTCCAAGATGCAGGACTTCAGGTTGTTTCAGAGAGGATCCAACCATGGACTTACCTTGGATGGGAAATAATGCAGCCAGAAACTTCTCCACAAACACTGCAGCTCGACGTAAAGCACACTTTAACTTTACATGAGTTGCAAAAACTCCTGGGAGCCATAAATTGGTTAAAACCTGTTTTAAACATAACCCCAGAGGAGCTACACCCTCTATTTGTGCTGCTAAGGGGGGACTCCAGCCTAACGTCTAACAGGTCTCTGACAGCAGAGACAAAGCAGACGTTAGACATTTATGCCAAGGCGATAGAGAACAAGCAAGACAGGAGAAATCCTAGATTGCAAATCTGCATAGCCCTTGTTCCCAGCAGGTATCAACCATTTGCAGTTTTGTTTCAGTGGGATCAGACTGACAAAGACCCACTGCAAATTCTAAGTGGCTGTTTCTACCCCACATACCACCTAAAACTGTGTAGACTGCTAATGAAATGTTTGCAAAGCTTGTCATTAAAGGCAGAGGACGACTGCAGGAACTGGACGGAAGGGATCCTGCCATCATCTACATCCCAGCTACAAAGGACAATTTGGATTGGATGCTGGCTAAGGACGCGGGATTCCAAGCTGCCCTGGCAAGCTTTGACAGTAACATTTCAGTCCATCTCCCTAAACACAGATTGTGGGCAAAAGTTAGTAGGTTACCTTTAAAAGCCACAACCAGATGCAAACACAAACCAGTGAAAGGTCTCAGGACCTTCACAGATGCATCTGGGAAAAACATGAAAGGCTGCAATGACTTGAGTAAATCCTGCCACAGAACAGTGGGAACGAGAAGTACAGACCATGAACCAAACTTCTGTACAGGTTCTGGAACTGGCTGCCATTCATAATGCCTTGGGGGAATTTTCTGAACAACCCTTTAATGTTGTAACTAATTCCTGTTATACTTAAGGTTAATCCCCCGTTTTGAGAGCTAGTTTCTTTGAGATATTGTTAACCCTCACCTGTTGTTTGAAATGTGTTCTGCTTGGTTTCTTGTGATTCATAGAAGGTTTGATTTCCATATAATACACACAAAATCACATGCTAACATGCCAGGGCCAATGACTGACAGAAACTGAGATACACATCCACAAAACATAACTGCCACAGCATCCACTGAACAAAACACCAAAAGTGTAAAACACACTGGCTTAGTTACTTAGCAACCTTTGGTACCCCAAAGCAGATTAACAGTAATAATAAATTGGTTTCACTTCCTATCAAATAGGAAAATTCTCACATCACAAGCATTCCACACTAACCCATAAGACAGGCAATTATTGCAAGAGCACATCACACACTGAAACACATGTTCAGTGAACAACAAAAAAGGGGGAGAATCTGTATAGCCCACAAGAACATCTGTAAAAAGCTATGTATGTTATCAATTTTTTAAAATTGTGACAGTGCTGGAAAGAAGCAGGTATGAAAAGCAACACAGGCCCCAGGCTTGTGCCTCTTCCGAACCACTGGTCATGGTAAGAAACTTGAATTCAGGGCAGTGGACGAGACCATTGGATCTCGTCACTTGGGGATGAGGCTACACCTGCGTGGCTACAGGAAAAGAGCTTAAGTAGATTCCTTCCAGGTGTGTAAAACCCTATTTAGGTACACAACCACAACAGCAAGAACCAGAGTAACGCAGAAGTTATAAAAGAGTTATGTTTATGATTCAGGTTTACATTTAAGGACGACCAATGTAGCAAAAAGCAGTCAGTAAAAATCTGTGAATGTGTGTGAGATGAATGAGTGGCGGCCGCCGATGAATGAGAAGAGTGAATGAATAAGACAGTTGTTTGACTGGACAAATATTAAAACACAAAACACCTCACAAAATAACATTACCTCCACCACAAGGTCACTTTAAGAAAATTTAGTTTTGCTAAGCTTATCTTGTTTCTTAAATAAAGTTGAACTCCCCAGTTATTTAAAAACCCTCAGATTAATAAAGATTATAAGTCTATGCACAAATGGGCTAAGGCCTTTAGGTTAATAAAGTTATTTCTCCAAGTTGCATTACCCATTAGGAATATAAGAAAGTTTTATAAGGTTTACCATAGAGGTATAAGAGGCCAAGCAAGCGATGTGTTGGGTCATTGCAAGCTTTGGTAGTTTGCAATGTACTGTTCTGATTGTTTGCACTGTTGTTATTACACTGTTTTTGTGACCTTCTTAAATAATTGAGAGGGAGGTGATATAGGAGGCGTGTCCAAGGCACGGGGGACGTGCTGGGGCAGAGAAGCCCAAAGGAGCATGCGTCTAAATGGATAACCCTACTGGTTAAGAAGGTCACATGATATCATGTGAACTTTGAAATAAACCTCTTTGTTTTAGCACCCCACGAAGAGCGTGTATTTTCCTTATTATATAAGGACACGTGCCCCTACAGTGTTATTTTGGGATATGAGAGAGGTTTTAACTTACACTGGAGAACTAACCTGTGTTCTACCTCAGTTTCATGAACCCTTTCCCAGAAGCATGGCAGAATGGACCTATGTGTTTTCCTCCTTGATGCTCCAAGGGCCAGCTTACATTTCTGGGCCTGGGGTGGGTCAGACCTGGGTTTGGCTTGTGTCCAAAATGCTGTTCTGATGGACACAACCTCAGCATGAGGCTGAATTTTTAAAATTTTTGGGGGGTTGTTTGTTTCATTAAGGTTTTGTTCTAGACTCACGTTTTACATGTTTTAATAGAGAAACTTGCAATTTTATTCACTCAACAAGGTGCTTCACTTATTAGAGCCCCTGGGAAGTTTAAACAAAGTGCATGGCTAAATGAGAGTATTTGCCACTTCCTGTCTTCAAAGTGCTTTACAATCCAGATAGACCTTTGAGTTGTTTGTATTAAATTATACTTACAAGATCATGAAAATTGAAAGGAATACATGATTTCACTTGTAAGGAAATTAGTTTCTTAATTAACTGTTTAATTAAAACAAAGTAACTAGATTTGCAGAGAACAACTGATTGAAGATCTCAGTCCATTATCTTTACAGAAAACTAGGTTGCACCAGGGGCAGGAAGAAGAGTTGCAGAAGCTGCTTTCTAAACCAGAAGCCTGCTCTGAGCACAGTACAGGAGGTCAGTTTGTTCTGCTCCCAGAGAATGCAGCAGGAGTTAAAGGCAGGGGAGCAAAACAGTATGGACTGAGTTATAAACTTAGTTACACGGTTATCTCTTGTCAAAGTAAAAACTAATTTGTTTAGGGGAAAAATTGTGTGGTAAAAATATATTTTCTTCACTATTTACTTAATCCTCAGAATCCCTTGCTTTTGTAAAATTAGCTAGGTATTATGTAAGGCTGAGGAACTGGAGTAGAATAAGAGCAAGTCCTTGCTGTTTCCAGGTCTGCTCAAAATCCTTCATTATGCCCCTTCTCTAGCCTGTCCAAACCTTATCATTATTACATTTACTCTCAGGTTAAACCACAGCTGCAAAGGTAATATAGCTGAAAGACAGAAAAAACTCTTTATTAAGAGTGGCCAAAATGAACTGATTAATTTAGACTAAAATAACAGTGAAGATGGAATGACTTGGATTTTTACTGGGTTTTCCAGCTTAAATGGCTGCTGCTTGGGAATCAGGGAAATCCCTCTGGCATTCTGATTTCTTCTCTGTGCAATGTGCTGAAACAAAAGCAAACGGTACACATTTTGTTCAGCCCAACAATCTAGAGGTTTAAAAGATGTGGTTCTCAGCATGAATGAACTGTGAAATGTATTTGAGAAGGAAGCTTTTGACGAGAAGTTGCATAAAAAATCTACTCAAATTTCCATTTTAAGGTTTACCACAATGTTTATTCCTGCAGAGAAGTAAGTCTTATCCTCTGAATTTCAGACTATTGTACTGAACATATTTTTTTAAAGGTATTTTAATGACAATTGACATCTGAACCCTTCCCTAAAACTGTGTAGGGGGAAATCCTCTCCTCTATTCTTAAATTTTCCTTGCTCAGATATAATAACCCTTGAATATTTTAGGCCAAATGCCCTTCCAGACTTACACAAGGCTTTGACTCCTAGATGGTTGGTCTGAGATAAGAAAAGCTTTCCTGCAGATGGCATTGCAAACACTGCACAGCCATCACCAAGCACACTTCTTTCTTGGTTCCTCAGAGCGTGATAAGTTCTCCTTAGTGTCCAGAGATGAGGATAACAGTAGAATCGCCTTTTGAGCCAAGGTGCATGACACAGACACTGTAAGCAGATAGACAGCTCACTACTGCCTACATGTGTTTGCATGAGTTCCTGAAAAGTACTTGTTCTAGTAAGTGTGTGAAATAAGTGACATCAGGAAATGAAGTGAAATTCTGGTAAGTTATATGCAAACATAACCAAAACAGGTTTCTTGAAGCACTGACAAAGACTGATAAAGTTCAGCTGACATCAGGGGCACAAAATGTAACTTGTCAGGTCTAATACCTTTTACAAGCATTAGTGCCATTTAACTATAATATAAAATGAGATAATTTGGCTTTCACAAACATACAGTAGAACTCTTCTGAATGTGCATATGCATCGTCAGGAATCCTTAAAAAATCACCATTTTGTGGATTACATTTTGCATCTGTGTGTGTGTGTGCAGAAAAGAATTTGTACTGAACTCGTTACGCTTCTTGCAAGTGCTCAAATGATAGAAGCCAGCACTTCCTCACGACTTCTTGAACTGAAGGCCTATCTCCCTTCTTGCACTAAAGATCTGTCAAGCAGGTTACAGATTTATTCCAGCTCTAGGGTAGCCAGAAAAATGGAGGTACCACTGGGAGGAAGCACTAATCTAACCTAAGGAAGGAAAAATCTTTTACAGAGCTGTGCCCATAACACTCACCATCTGTCTCCACTGGTGAGGAGAATCTTACATCTGCATTTCAGCACGCTTCAATTAAATTTTTGAAAACTATCATTCTCTAATTGATATCAGACCCTTGTGGCAAACATCTGAAGATAGTGCTGTTTATCTGTGCCAGTGTTCAAGGAACAAAGTCTATAAGGAAAAGAATTACCTTTGTTAGTTTTGGAATAGCTGTGAAATAATTGGGGTAAACTTTGTAAACTCCTCCATCCCTCATGTCATCCTTCAGGAGCACAGCCTGTACAAGTGTGTAAGCTGGCAGGGTGCAGGCTTCTCCCCAGGCTCCCTGGATGGGGACCCTCTGCCTAGTCAGATGTTGAGTGCCACAGTCTCTGCTGTCTCTGTTCACAGCTCCTGCGAGTCCAGAGCACAGGGAGGTGTAACAACACACTGACCTCCTCTCACCTGTGCTCAGCTGAAGCAAGTGTCCAGCAGAACCATTCAGCTCTCTGGGTGCATCCTGGTTTGCAGAGTCAGTGGGCTGTCCTGCACTCAGCCCTACTGCCCCACAGGGCTCTGGCTACACAGCAAAGACTGGTGCTGTGAGTGCTGCTGGAAATAAGAATTCCTGTGTTAGGTATGCAGGGAATGTTTTCAAGATGGTGATTTCTCGGGCTTACAGAGTTGGAAAGGGATTAGAGTGTCAGCAAGTGAAATGTTGAGCTGCTCTCAAAATTCTGCTGAACAGATAGATGTGATTGAAGGGAGACATGTATTATTTCTGACTGGGGCAGGGGTGAAGGAGTGGGAAGAAGGGGAAACAGATTGGTATTTTGTCTGTGGGATTGCTTTTCTTATCTGGGAACCAACAGGTAGCCTGCCCAAGCAGCCTCTGCTTTTAATTTTTGCAGCCCTGGCATGAAGATCAGGTGGGAGGAGGGGAGGACCAGGGGGCAAGCTGGGCTTACTGCTGCTTCCACCCTGAGGGATGGTATGGGGGGCAGCAGAGTCAGTCCTTACCTACTGGGGGAGTACCTTCATCTACTCCCTTTGAGCCCTGCAGGGAAGGAAGCAGCAGTCCCCAGTTGTCTGTCTCTGTGGGTGTGCTGGGTTTGGCTGGGTTTGGCCGTTTGATTTGTGCTGCAAGCAGTGTTGATAACAGAGGGATGCTTTAGAGCCAAAGTCTTTTTTGCTTCTCACCCCACCAGTGAGCAGACTGGGGGGGCACAAGGAGTTAGGAGGGGACACAGCCAGGACAGCTGACCCTGACTGACCATAGGGATATTCCAGACCATATGGCATCATGCTCAGCTTTAAAACTTGGGGAAGAGGCTGGTGAGGGGCTGCTGCTCAGGAACTGACTGGGCATTGGGCTGAGTAATTGTTTCCATTTGCATCACTTGTCTTGGGGTTTATTTCTCTCTTTTTTTAATTTCCTTCTCATTACAATTTATATTTTTTTATTATTTTATTTCAATTATTAAACTATTTACCTCAACTCATGAGTTATCTCACATTTACCCTTCCAGTATTCTCCCCCACCCCACTGATGGGAAGTGAGCTGCTGGCTGGAGTTAATCCATGACAGCAGATAACTGCCAGCTTGATCAATTCCAAACTTAACATTTTTACTTTTGCAATGTGGAGCACCTCTCAAAGCACACTTAAGATACAGGGAAAGGTGCACCTATAATTTTATAGTATGGCTTGTAGTTGAGCTGGGAAATGCACTGCACGCATCAATGTTCATTACATATTGTCCAGGATTAGAGCAGAAAATCATACTTGTGGTCTTCACCTGGTAGAAAAACTTCACTCTGGAATACTAATTTCATTGATCACTGTCTACACACTGCTATTCCTAAGGGCTGAATGTGCCTTCAGAGAGCCTTGGTCGCTGTTGCTGAGTGTTAGTTGATGGTCATGCCATGGCTGGTCAGTGAGAACTGCTGGTTTCTGTTTGTATGGCAAATAACCAAAAATGCCCCATGATGCAGCAATGTAGTATCAGAAAGGCTGTGAAGGAAAACACAGTTTTCAGTGAAGGCAGAGGGGAAAGAAAGTGACCAAATCCTATCAGTGTTCCCTGCAGTGTAGGGTGTGTCTGAGATTTGCTTTACTGATTTTAGTGAACATGAATTTTATGAAATGGCTTCATCCAAATGAAGGTAGCAAAACGACTTCCCCATATAATGTACCAGATTGCTCAATGACAGCAGGTATAGAAATCTGATGGGGGACACTGCAGGGCAGGAATGGTTCATATAGCAGCTTGGCTGGAGATGCAGTACAGATGTGCTCTCGTGCCTCATCATCATCATCATGACTGGGCTTCGCGAACGAAGATTTGGGGAGGGCTCTACCCACGTTTATTACAAGCGCGTTGGTGGTTAATAAGGCCAATATGAGATAAACACGTCTGGTCGCAAAAGGCACAGCAGAAAGACTCCTTATATGGTAAATTCTGCAAGGCACGATTCTTTCTGCGTTGTCTTTTCTCCTCAAGGGTGATCCTGCGTGCGTTCTCAAAAGCATCAGCAGCATTATAGATGGCGGGTCTCCAGGCCTCCCGATTTGAGGCCAGAGTAGACCAGTTATGATGATCAATATGGCCAAGGCTGAGATGTTGTTTCAGGGAGTCCTTGTATCTTTTCTTCGGGGCTCCTCTCTTGCAGCAGCCAGTGGCAAGTTCACCACAGAGCAAGATCTTAGGGAGGCGGTGGTTGGTCCTTCATCCTGGAGACGTGCCCTGCCCAATGCAGCTGTGTTCTCAGCAACATGGCCTCAATACTTGTGACTGCTGCTTGTTCTAGAACAGATGTATTGGTCACGTAATCTGACCAGTGGATGTTTAAGATTGTGCGGAGACAGCGTTGATGGAAGCGTTCTAAGAGTCGCAGGTGGTGGCGGTAGATGACCCGTGATTCGGATCCATATAAGAGAGTAGACAGCACAATGGCTCTGTAAACACTGATTTTTGTGCTTTTCTTCAGGTGTTTATTTTACCAAACTCTTTTATAAAGCTTTTTAAAAGCACTGTATGCCTTTGCTAACCTGTTGGCTATCTCCCCATCAATCTTACCATCCGAGGAGATGAGGCTACCTAGGTAATTAAACTGCTGGACTGATTTGAGCTCTGATTTGCCGATGGTGAGATGAGGATGATGGAAGACTTCCTGAGGTGCAGGTTGATGGAGAACTTCTGTCTTCTTTAAGCTGACTTCCAGCCCAAAGAGCTCAGCCACATCTGCAAAGCAGGATGTTAAACGCTGCAGGGCTGCTTCTGTGTGAGCGACAAGGGCGGCGTCATCAGTATAAAGCAGCTCCCGGACAAGATGGTTTAAGGTCTTGGTGTGGGCCTTCAGTTGCCTTAGGTTGAACAGGCTTCCATCAGTATGGTATCGAATGTAGATCCCGTCCTGATCATCGAGGTCTGCTGTGGCCCTTTGGAGCATCCTGCTGAAAAAGATTGTGAATAGGGTAGGAGCGAGAACGCAGCCTTGTTTCACACCATTCTTTATTAGAAAGGGCTCAGAAAGTGTGTTGCCATATCTGACTTGGCCGTGCTGATCCTCATGGAGTGAGATGATCATTTTAAGGAACTTGGGGGGACAACCTAAGCATTCCAAAATCTCCCATAGACCTTTTGTGCTCACAGTATCGAAAGCCTTGGTGAGGTCAACAAAGGTTACATAGAGACCTTTGTTCTGTTCCCTACACTTCTCTTGCAGTTGTCTGAGAACAAATACCATGTCTATGGTGCTCCTGTTGGCTCTGAAACCACACTGACTTTCAGGTAGAATTCCTTCTGCTATAGCAAGTATTAGTCTGTTCAAAAGTATTCTTGCCAGAATTTTGCCAGCAATGGAGAGCAGAGTAATACCATGGTAATTTGAGCAGTCTGATTTAGTACCTTTCTTCTTGTACAAGGTGATGATGAGTGCATCACGAAGGTCTGATGGTAGTTGGCCTAGTTCCCAACAGCGCACCACAAACTCGTGAAATTTAGCATGGAGTGCAAGGCCCCCATGTTTCCAGACTTCAGATGGAATTCCATCAACCCCAGCTGCCTTGCCCGATTTTCACCTGCTGTACGGCCTTAGGGGTTTCTCTCAAAGTGGGGACAGTATCCAATTCATACCTCACAGGTTGCTGTGTGATGTACTGAATTGCTGAGTCTTGGACTACACGGCTAGTACTGAAAAGAGTCTGAAAGTGTTCAAACCATCGATTCAGAATAGAGGTTTTATCTGTCAGAAGCGTTTGACCATCAGCACTGAGTAGAGAGGGCTTTGGACTTGGAATGTAGGCCCATATGCTGTTTTCAGCGCCTCATAGAATCCTTTGTGATCACCCATATCTGCACATAATTAAGTTTTTTCAGCTAGATGATCCACCACTTGTTCTGGATGTCACGGAGTTTCTGTTGGAGCTTGCTGCACACAAGACGAAAGGCTACTTTTCTTGCATGACAGGATGGTAGTGCAAGGTGTGCTTGGTGGGCAGTTCTCTTCTTCCTCAACAAATCCTGGATTTCTTGATTGTTTTCATCAAACCAGTCCTTGTTTTTCTTGAGGGAGAACCCTAAGGATTCTTCAGAGGATTGCAGGATGCTGTTTTTAATATGGTGCCACATTGTTTCAGGAGAGGAATCTGCAGAATCTGTGGGATGGTTTTCGAGCCTAGTTTGAAGGTTTGCCTGGAATCTGTCTCTTACTGTGGCTGATTGGAGATTGTTAACTTGGAGTCTTCTCCTTGGGATACTGCCCCTTTTAGGTTTGAATTTGAGATTGAAGTTGAGTTTACAGCGCACCAGTCGATGGTCTGTTTGGCATTTTGCATTGGGCATCACACGAGTATGGTGGACATCACGGACATCTCTCCGTCGCACCAAGACATAATCAATGAGGTGCCAATGCTTAGCTCTGGGGTGCATCCAGGTTTTCTTCAGACTATGCTCTCATGCCTACTCTGAGGGTAAATGAAAGACCTGTAATGTCTAGAGTTTTTACTTCTGTTTTTAATTAGGAGTTCCCTCAAAAGATGCAAGTTCCTTTGTTTAATGTACATTTTGCACAAACTTGGTCAGAAGGCAAATCAAAACCTATTCTGCTGTAGGAATAGATGGAAACATTCAAAAATCTTAATTCATCTGTTGTCAGAAGTACCAAAAAACCTAATATCTCATTTCAGTGCCATCAAATAATTCAGTATTCAAATTAATCAGAGACCTCACAAAAATCAGTAATACAATTCTACATGAAATAAAGCACAGCTTCTGCTCAAACAAGCCTGCTCATTTGTAATATATTCTGATTCAGCAAATCTTTAATCTTTAGTATGCAATCAGCCTGCCTGGGAAGGTTGCTCACAGCATTGTGTTGATGACAAAGGTATAGTACCTGTGTCCTCAGAGATGGACTGATGTCCTTGCTATAGATTTTTCCTGTATCATGTAGATAACAAATAACTGCAGGAGGATCACGTAAGTAATAAACAACTGCATAAGAAGTGTCTAAGTTCAGGTCTGCAGGTCCAAGATGTGCATCTGATAGCTGAGATCTGCTGAGAGAAACAGCAAGTTCCTGTTCCATCACTTTGAGGCTGGAGTTATGGAATTTTATCTGTAAAAACTCAAGTGTAGATCAACTTGATGAGGTAAAGGGTCAGAAAAGAAGTATCATTCAAACTGTATCTTCAGTTTTTCATTATAGTGGCTGTGGCTAGTACTTACTAGATTAGAGCAGTACCCTGCTTTTAATTACACTCACGTCTTCGCACCCACTGGCCATTACAACATCTTGTCTCATTTGGGTTTTTGTGCCTTTCTTGTGGTAAACTAAAGTCCATTTTCATTTAGTGAAGGTTTTGGCAAAACTTCTGTACAGTGTGAAGATCAGTCCAAGAGTAATGGAGTTTTTTGCATCAATAAGTGGTTGTCAGAATTGATGTTTGAGCTGCCTGGGGACAGAGGTGACTTGTCTAGTGTTCTTGTGTGGTGAACAGGCAAACTGGGAGCAAGACCTGTATCTAATATCTAGATATTTGGATCAGTCTTTCTTTTCTCATTTTGTCTCTCACTTATTTTTCCTTCAGCAAAACCCAACTGAACCTTTTCAATCCAATCCTATTAAGAAATCCAATTACCACTACAACTTGCAGGGCACTATTATCATATTGACTTTTAAACATGCTACTGTATGTTTTTCCTGAGCCCTGACTGTTACAGAATAATTAGTTGAACATGATGAGGCAGAACACTTTCCTTAAAAAATGAACTCTTTAAAATATTGCATATTTATTAGCTGCTTATGTGATGTGGTAAGAAAAAAGCATAAACCAGCTATTCAGACTTAACAGGTGAGCATAACATTGACTTCTTTGTAGCTGTCCTCCATGAGTGGAACAGATTGTCTTGTGTAAGAAAGTGCATGTTGACTAATAAAACTAGCTGAAGGACTCCAAAATTGAGCCTCCTTGCTAAAAGGGCTGGCCACAGCTTTCGGGGATCTCTGAAGGTTTGTGTAATTGCTTCTTATGGCTGTTTTCTATTTAATTAAACCATCATTCCTCTAGTAAATACCACTTTTGTTTGGTTTTTAATTAGTGAAATAACTAATGCTGTGCATTGCTGAGCACTCAGAGAATACCAAGTGAATAATAAAGAACTGTACAAACAGACTGTCAAATCTTGTTAGTGTGCCTTCATTGCCCCCTTCCCCAGATCTCATTCCTATGCTTGGGTTTTGCCATGCTGTGGTTGTCATGGTTATTAGGTCTATTAACACTGCTGTGATAAAACAGGTAAGCAACAAGTTTCATCTAAAACCCCTCTGTAAAATAGGAGCTGGGAGGAATATAAATGGATTTGGGGGTGGTGGAATAGGAGGAAAGGTCCTTTCTTCAAGAGTAGACCCAATTTTCTTAGCAGAGCTCAGCAGGTCCGAGGAGTGCAGGGGCAGTTCCCACCCGTTCTGCCTCTGCAGCAGTGTGGGACTGAGGGCCCTGCCTGCTCTGCCAGTCCTGGCCAGAGAGGAGCTGGCTTGCAGCCATTCCCATGATCCTTTTCACTTTTGAACACTTGAAGTATATATTTTGTCACACAATAGTTCCTTTTTGTAAGACAGCGGAATTTATTCCCTTCTTAGGGGATAGAGAATGGAATAACCATATTGAATCAACAGAAACTTGAAACAGATTCCTGTTGGAAGCCTTGGGATTTAAACAAAGGCAAGGAGAATTTGTTTACATTCACTTGCTGAAATTCTTGCTTATCTGTGTTAAACAAGCAGAGTTGTAGGCCCTGTGGTGAATCTCTTTATGGCTTTGCTTTGTCCCATCTATCATTGTAACTGTGATAAAAAAATGCCTGCTTTTCTGTTTGATGAAAAACACGTCCCTGTGTTTCCCTGACCCCTAACCCCAGCTATAAACAGAATGTGTGTCCCTCTTTCCCCAGACTCTATATATACCAAAATTTGTAATCAATAAACGATTCAGTTTGGCACACGCAAACCGTGTCCATGCAAAAAATTAAATCATTACAGATTCCCTTAGATTGATGGGCTCATCAGCCAGAATCAGGGCTACCATAAGCCTGTGCTTGTCTCTCAAAGGAGGCAAAAGGACACATAGCACTTTTGCGCTTACAATTCACTTTCCCCATTCAAACTACCCTGGATTAAGCCGCAAAATTTAGCTTTTCTTGATGCTACAGGTGCATTGACCAGTGTGAGTTAGAATGACTCAACAAAAAGTGGGGGAAGGGACGGTAGCAAAAAAAGCCTTTATACTAAACTCAAGGATCTAAATGTAGAGGGGGGTGAGGAAATCTTAATACTTTGTCAAAATTTGTTGCTCTGAAGTATTAATTTTCTTTGAGTTTTTTCATTGTTTCTGCTGCCCTTTCCAGTGAAGGGGTCTCTTCCCAGCCCCAAAACCCTGCTCTGGGCTTTGGTTACAGATAATGAAAAGTTGTTGGAAGGTTTTTTTAATTAGATGAAGCAGCACTATGCCAATTTTCAGAAAATTGTTGTAATTATACAAGTATATCAACTGTGTAGTTTTTCTGCAATTTTTTAAGTTTTATTCATTTACTGAATTATTACAGTGATAATTAATTTGGTCTCAAGCCAAGGCCTTTTTATTTAATATTATTGGAAGTCCCTAAAGCTAAAGTATATATAGATTAATTCAGTATAAAACAGAAAACAAATTCTTTTCTTTTAAATTGTGAATTATGAGAGGTTTTTTGGGAGATTTACATTGGTTTTTGTTTTCAAATAAGACATAGACAATTGATAAATATACGGACATCAAACTATTTGACTCCAACTTACTTAGAATGATTTGTGTACCCTTCCCATACCACTGCATCAAAGTGTCTTATGAAGTTGAGTGCAGAAACATTTGATTTCAGAATTTTCAGTATTTTATGAGCCTAAATAACAAGTGTGATTTTGCAAGGTAACTCATTAAGTGTTAAAGTCAGTAGAAGGTTTCTTTTTGACTCCAGCATTTTTTAGGTCAAACACTGATTGGATCAGATTGATCTGAGGGGTTGTGGAGTCTCTGTTCTTGGAAATAGCTGAAACCTGACTCTAAACTACCCTGCTGTAGTTAACACTTCTCTAAGAAGTGCCTTTCATCATGTTGGCTGTGTCATTACCAGGTAATACCTGTTGGATTTAACATCTGTGAAATAAGACAGTCTCACTCCAGTTGTCACTGGCTAGGGGAGCTCTCTTCTGTCTGCTTTCACAGTTGCATGACAATATCAGCAAAAAGATCAGCATAGTAATATCCTGGCCCAGGCTTTGCTAGGTAGTGAGGTTCTTTGCAAAAACTTACCAGTGCCATCTTCAACAACAGGGCAGATTTATGTTTAGTGCTGTAAACCCTGTGAAGTCAGACGTAAGCTGAAGTGTGGTTTATGATCCTCTCAGAGTTACTGCATAAGATCTGAAAAACTGAAAATATGTTATATCTAAATAACAATACCTGCCTCCCTTGTAGGGAACTGTATGTTACAGGTCCTCTCCAAAATGAAAGAATTACTTGTGATCCAGTGGTAGGTGATGACTATCTCAAAAAAGACAGACAATTAGTCTTGCAATAGTGAGTTGCAATAGTGAGTTTTTTTTCTTTTAGAATAGTGGAAGAATTGTGCCCTTCAGTGGTCACTTGGAGCCCTGGAGTTTTCTGTGGTTTCCTTCTCAGTGTCATGTTACAAGGGCCTATGTACACATAGGCTAGGTACACAGCAGGTACATCCAAATGCCCTAGAAAATGTGGTTCTTCATAATTTCCTTCCCCAGCCAACACTATAATTACAATTTCCATTGTTAATGTAATCCAGAATTCCAAAAGCATATGGAATTTTGTAATGTATATCTGGTCATATTTAATTAGTCTTCCAAATACCCACTCTCTTTCATGGATTTGCAGAAACACAGGGGTTTGTTTTCACATGTGGTAAGTCTATACACCCTCATTTAGGTCCTATCTTGGGTTCAGTTTTCGCACTGTGAATTTTGTTGTTGGGTTTTTCCCCTGCTCTAAAAGGACAGGAGTAGGTCTGTTATCTCCCCCTCTGGCCTTTGAAACAGTATTGTCTATCTCTTTGCTATTGGTATCCAGTTGTGGCTCCAGCTTTGGATGACCTTGGTGCCACCTCTTCTACACCATGTTTTCCATCTTGTTCTGCACCACAGAGGTGCAGAGTGCTTCTTCAGAGGGAGTGGTAGCCTGGGCTCTGTGTCCAACAGGGCACTTGCTTTGCATTGTCTCTTTGTCTCAAGGCTGCAGTGACTCTGGCATTGATTTCCAAGCAGTTTCTGTGATCATCAGCAGCAGCAAGTAGTTGTAGCATCTTTTGAAGCTTCCTGGGAACTAACTGGCACTCGGGGGCGTGTGTGGCCAGTGTGCACAGAGCTTTGCTAGCTAGATACAGGTGTGCAAATAGTGCCAGTGTCACTAGGAGAGAGTACATGTGTGCTGTGACACCAGCAGGAAGATACCATGGGAAGATGTTATCTTCACCTTCTCAGGATGAACCTTTTGATTGTGAAATATGTACCCGACCCTTCAGCACAGGTCACTAATTGTAAGCAATACAGGGCATTTGTCCTGTGCTTGCTGGTGGGCTAAACTCATCACGTGGGATGCAGCGAGAAGCTCAGCTCAGCAGGCAGGATTTACTGCTATTTCCTCTAAATTCCTCATTAGTGAGACTGCTTTCTGCATGAAATCTTATCTAGCAGCAAAATGTAAGTAATGTATTTTCTGCCATTGTACTGCTGGCAGCCAGTCCTCATAACCTCCAAAAGTGAGATAGATAGAAACTGAAACCCTGGGAGGTAGATGAAGTTAAGACACAGTGTGAATTGGTGCAAGAACAGCTGTTTTGAAGTATTGTTTCAGTTAGGGTGATACAGAGGCTGCCAAATGCAAATTGAGGACAGAGTTTCACAGCCAGGTAATTGGAAATAGTCTGTTTGAGGCATGTGTAATGTCCAGGCTCCAATGAGTTCAGGTGTCCTCCAGATACACTGGCTCTGTGGAGGCCTCCAGGTCCCATCCTTAACTGTGCCTTGCCAGTGTCAGTGAAAGTGAAGAATAAGTCTTGGTGCACAGAAATCAAGGATGGGAGTACCTTTTTGTGCTGGACTTCTGTGGGCGGAGGCTCTTAAATGATGGGTTTGCAGTAGGTCTCTCATTTCTGGACCTTCTGGCTTCAACTGGAAACTCCCAACATTTATTCCCAGTGCACAGAGTGTAAAACTCTGAGAAACAATTCTGTTTGTAAAGAAGGTGATGTTTATGCTCCTTCAGAGGTATGAGGGGAAAGGATGTTAATGTGCTGTTGAAAACACACTGCACAGAAGTCAGCTCTCTGCCATGCAGCCTTCCTCCCCAGCTTTGTGCAGCTCCAGCTTATTACTCATGGGAAAAAAAAGAGAAAAAAACGAACTTAAATTCAAATAGTTTTCTTGGTTTGCTTTGCAGTGGGCCTGGGTTTATTCCCTCTCACACAAAGGTATGCATAAAAAGTCTGCACATCTGCACTGGAATTTGGGCAGGGTTAAACCACCTGATTCCTAGACAAGCCAAACCATATTTCCTGAACCACTGGAAGTATTTAATTTTATTTTTAAGATTCCCCATTCTCTCTGTCATGTCATGCACAAATTAGTCCCTCAGAGAGTAATTTGAAAACGGACTGTGTGTGACAAGACGATACAATGTGAAATGTGTGGTACTTCTGTTTTCAGTTCATTAGAAAATAATAAAACTTCGGGTTTCTGTTTTTTGAAGCAGACAATTTTCCAGTCAGGCATAATTACGGAGAAGAGCTCCTTGGACGGATCCAAGGAGGTTAAATTTCCTTCCTGTTTTTGTTTGGTTGGTTGATTTGTTTTGTTTTGTTGTTTGGTTTTTGTTTTGTTTTGTCCCCCCTCCCCTTCCTCATGTCTTGGCCTGGAGATAGTAAAATATATGGCATACCTCCAATAATTACCTGAATGGCAGGCATTTAATAGCTTTATAATGTATCTAAGTGAAGGTTATTAAATCTGCTGTACTGAGTTTTTCAGCTACAGCTATTTTATTCTGTCTACATAGAACTTTAAAAAACTCTCTGTGCAAAAGAAGTATTGCTTTCCAAATATATGTTAATTAATTGTCCATTTGTATTGATGCTGGAGATAATTAATGAAAAACTTTACAGAGTGCCTCTCTGTAAATGGTTTTCTGGGTAGACCACCAAATGTAAGTGCCTCCTTATTGTTACAGATTGCCTTTTCCTGTGTCACTTTAAAATTGTTGCTTTCTCCTGAGAAATTATGTATTTCAAATGACTTCTGCAGAGCTTATCACTTCAGAAACATTAATCACCCTTGGATATTTGTAACCTGCCTTTTTATGCTCTTGATTATAACTCAGAGTCCAGCATGAATTTCATGGTTCTATGAGTTGCTGAAGTAAAATATTGTCGCCTGAGAATTTAGCATAGGATGTACAGGTGAAAGATTCTCTTCTTGGAACAGACCAAATTTTTCTTTTTTTCTAGGATGATATAGGAAAACATGAGAGAAATTACTTGTATTAAGACCTGGGAGGAGAAAAACTGCAGGCATTGCTGTCATTGCAGATGATGATTACAAATGACCTTAGAGAAGTGATCTAGCATAATTCTGAGACCCAAGATGCACAAATCTTATGCATTACTGAGTAAATCCTGATGGTATAATATACTGGTCTTTTACGCATGGCTTTCCAAGGTCTCTATTATTTGCTGGTGAGCAAAAAGTGTTGTTGGAAAGAGTCTTAAAATATCTTTGTCTATCTACAAAGACTGTGTTTGCCTGGTGTTAGGTAAGGGTTCAGTTTAATGTAAAGTGGGCTTCAAATTCCTATGGCTTAAGCAGTATTTAGTGTGGTTTAAAATAAACAGCTTATAGTTATGTATATGACCTTACAGCATGCTTCTGGAACTCTAGTGTAAATTCAGTGCTGAAAAACACTGAACTGTGGAATAGTTTACAATCTAGACCTCCGGAAGAACCCTGGCTTTGGAGAGTATGTTGGACTGATTTTATGGAAATAACTCAATCTGTTTAAATCTACTTTTTTATTGAGGGTACCCAAAAACACATGCAGGTTATTATTGTTTACCTTGGCTGAATGCCAGGTATCCACCGGGCCTGTGCCCAGCCTCCCCTCGGAGGAGACAGGAGGAGGAAAGAGGGAAAAGGAAAAAAACCTGCGAAACCGAACCTGCTAAGAGAGACAGTTTAATATTTACACAGAGAGGAAAAAAACTATAAACACTATGCGCACAGAGAAGAACTAACAATAAAGACTACTTCCCCACAAGAATGCTCTCCTCCTCCAAAGAAACGGTCCGACTATTCCGCGCAGCCACCCGGAAGAGAAGAGAGAGGCCTTGCTTCCTTCTTGTCTCCTTTATATCTGAGCTGACTTAACATGGTATGGAATACCTTATTGGCACAATATGAATCAGGTGATCTACCTAGTTCCTTTTCCCTCCCAGGGAGGGTAACAAACCCATTACAAGGTTCAGGAATGAAGGCAAGAGAATTCCAAAGGGAACTTAATCTTTCCCAAATGTGTTATTGAACTTCTGCATTGAATGGATGTAATCAATGTCAGAGCAGAAGTAACTGTTCCATGTCAAGGTATGTGGATACTTTGGGAGACAGAAAATTCTGAATCAGTATAAATAAAGTGACCAGGTTTTAGACCCTTTTGAAACAGTGCTGAGAATGCCCAATTGGATTATCTTTATAAGTAACTTCAAAGATCTCCTGACGTGTGTTCTTTCTCTCTCTCAAACATCCTTATTTAATAAAAAGCAGACACTAGAAACCTTATTAGGCACATCTACAAGTGGTACTGGGTTTTTCCAAACTTCCTCCAATTTTAATCTGCAATTTTAAATGCCAAAGGCATAACTGGTCTCGTACATTTGGTACAAAGTGTGACAGCTCTCCTAAACAGTATCTTAATTGTTAGAAAACTGACTGAGGGTGTTGGAGATGGGACATAAAATCACCTGTGCTCATGCATGTACCTCATTCTGCCTCAATGGTCCCCTTGGCGTTCTGCCCACCCCGCAGTTAATGTGACTGCCCTTGCAGCTACTTCCAGGGGAAGAAAACAGCCACTGGAGACATAATATCCAGTAGTTTGTACAAAACGTTGTCTTTTGGGACATCCCTTTATTCTGCTGATGTGTCTGTTGGCCCTCTCTGCCTTCCCCTGCACTGAAGTGAGCTTGTTCCCTGCTCTCTGGGTCATGTGGGTTGGGACGGTTCTTGATACAAGTGCAGCATTCACTTGTCCTTACTGCTGAAGAAAGTGTTACTGCTGATCCACTTACTGTACGATCTTCCTGTACTACACCCGAGTTTGCTCTGAGTCTTTTGAAGAGAAAATAGAATTTGCAAATTATGTTTACTTTTTTCGCTCAAACAAGTAGCTTCCCAATGAAGTTAAACCTGTTACTGTTCAGAGAAAAATTGGTGGGTTTTGCATTTTTTCGAAAAACCAAAATGCTCAGCCATGAGCTACAAATATAATACTGCATTCCCCTTCAGTGTTTATTTCCCTTTCAACAGTTTTAGAGCCTTAGTGCTTCTGTGGAGCTTTTTGTTGTTGCTTTGGTTTTTCCCCATCCTGACTGTCATGTTTTTTCTCTCTGCAAAGTCAGAATGGCTTCATGGATATTTGGTTGAGTAAAAGCAAAGGGCCTCAAGAGCTGCCCTGTAAGGTTTAATGAGCTGCAATCTGCTGTGACTTGTTCAGTGTTGAGTCCAAGCATGATCACTGTTCAGCGGAATTTCAAATTAGTTTATTACTCCTTGAAATTAAATCCTACTGGGAGAACCTGCTGCTGACCTCTGCCTTCTTTTTGTCTGTGCCTGGTGTCACCTGCAAAGGTAACAGAATTACTTGTGATGGGTAACTGCAGATTTGGACAAGGAGCACCTTCTGTTAGGCTATACTCCTCATAAGTCCAAAAGTATTTGCATGTAGAGAAATGCTTTAGATCTATCCTGGGTTTTGAGCTGCTTATTAAGGCTATTTCTAACTTTGAAATGCACTTTTTCTCAAGGTTGGTTCAGTAAATTGACACATTTCTTGTAACACAGGCAGGCATCTCTATTTAGGATTAGAGGAATAATCAACATAAGTTTTGTTGGTAAATGTGGCATGGATAATTGGCTTTTATCCAATGTTTCTCTTCTTTTTAGTCTCGATTTATCATCCAGTTTTCCCTGTTTCCTTCTTTCGTCTTGTTTTTTTTTTCCTTCCTCTGCATATTCTTCTTTCTTCTGAAGTTTTCTAAAGGATAAGGCTATTCAACAGAGGCCAAGGAATAGTGGAGTTTTCAAATCAGTGAATTTTGAACAAAAGAAAAATAGATTTTAGTGAATAAGTAATCTGAAACAGTATTAACTGGTATTAAAATCAGGGGAAAAAGGAAGGTAGTGTTGTGTATGTACCCAAGCTTGAATAAGTTGAATTAAGGAGTTCAGGTAAAAAGGCAGAGTACCAAACTAAGCTTCTTCAAAAACTCAGGAAACCTGACCTTTGGCCCTGTTTCCATTCAGGGCTCTAGGAAATATTCCCTTGCTTTCTTTTGATTTCTTTACTAGAGTTTTCTTTGTAAAATATTCCAAAACTATAGGTGAAAGCTCTATAGTAGAAGTGGTAATTATCCACTGCTTTATCTTTACATAAGATGAATTTCTACCAAAAGAATTTGCCCATTTGCCTTCTTTTGCAGCTATTTCCTTATTACACAGGTTGTATGGGCATTTTCTCCCATTTCTTAGTAATTTGCTGAATTTCAATGTACTATACAACTTAAAGCTCATTTAAGCAATGTTGTGTACAAACCATATCATCCAGAACTGGAAAAGATATCCACAGACATGCTACAAAAGGAAGGCTCTCAGGACTTAGTTCCATTTTGTTATAGCTGGGAAATGGAGACCTTTGCTTCTCAAGAAATAATCCTATACTAGAAGAAGCCCCAGTTGCAGTGCCAGTTCCAAAAGCAGCTAGTGAATGTTTCCCTCATGATCAGATAGAGGTTAAGACAGATTTTATAGACTGACTTGTAAGCAGAAATGGAAGCAAAACCAGTTTATGTGGTTTTCTCCTTTTCTTTAATCCTAAAAAAGAAAGGAGACAGAGAGCTGAGCTGATAACTTAGAAAAAAAATTGCTGTGAAAGAGAATTTAACATTCCTTCTCCATCAGTGGTTTTCAGGCAGAACTGAAGAGCTGCTACACTTATACTCTTTGAATATATCAGGCTTTAATATTTAAGCAAAGACCTAGCAATAGGAAATAGAAAGGTGTGACTTAAGGCTTCCTGTACCTGCCCCTTTGTCTTTGCTGATTTTTGCTATGTGTTGAGCACATACTGTGTTGGCAGAGCAGGGTCTTGGAGGAACTTTCTAAGATGACTCTAGATAGTGCATCCTAAGTGTTCTGATACACAAGATTTACCCCGCACGGAGCTTTGTGCTGCCAGGTGTTGCCTTGATCTGAGCCAGTTCATCAGTAGTTCTGATCAGTAGTCTGACCACGATGGTCAGACTACTACTTAAAATTACCCATCTTTTGCGTAATGGCAGCTGGCTCTGGACAAATCTGCAGCTGCTGAGTCCCTTCAGCTTTCTTCCTTGGAGCAGAGATGTGGGTCAGCTTTACATTGTGCTTGATACTGCAGCAGTTGCACCAGATGTCTCTTGCTGAGTCTTCTCCCACCCTTTTCTGCAATGAGAATTAGTTGGAAAGCGGAGCCTGGGAGTTGCATGAGAACATGCAACTTCTTAATGAATTATATCTAAGATAATTGGCTAATTACAGAAACTTGTTAATTCCCCATTACTGGAACTACGTTCCCCTGATGGCCTCTTTGGTAACTACTTTCTTTATGAAAATGGAAGTATGTGCCTTCCCTAAAGTTTTCTTCTAGGCCTAAGGCCTACATTGGTACCAATGGATGTTTCATGGCTTCAATTTGCCATTTTATGCATTTCACACTGCTCTATCACTTGCTCTTAGACTCTTAGTGCCCCAATACTATAACTTCCTAGTGTTGCACAGCACTCAGCCCACTGATTGTGTAGAGCCCTCTGAGGCAGTGCCGTTATCTTGCTTGTGGAAGGGGAGCAAAGCCAAAGCTCAGGGCAGATGGGCCCCTAAACACACCAGGGCATCTTGGTGTCTGTGGCTTGGCTGTGTTTTCAAAACTTCTCCCCAGCACAGCAACCGTGTTTCTGAAGTCTTGGGATAACATCCATGTTTTCTTTCTTTTTGTGACTCCCTGTAGCATGTTAGGAGCAAGCAAGGGCTGACACTGGCCACCTATTAGTTATTGTTTAACACAAGTAATAGCATTTATGCGAGTAACCTAGCAGTAACTAAGGAGTACCATAACAGTAGTGAAACACAGCAACACCTCAGCCAGGCAAGACTGAACAACAATGAGAAAGTAAAAGTTCCAGTATCAAAGTAGTGTTGACTTAGATGTGCCCAAGAGAAAAATAAAGATGATAGAAATAGGGCATTACCACCAAAGCCAAACTATTGTGTTGGGCAGAATGCAGGTGTGCAGAAAAGGACTTCACATACCTCCCATCCAGGTTGTGTATTGCCAGCTCTTGTGTGTCTGCAGCGAGTCCCCACCAAGTCGCAGTGGGGCCTCCAGTGCCCTGATGATTCATTTGTGTGTGTCTGTGGTACAAAGCATGATGAGTTGATCTGCTTCACTGCTGCCTGGCTATGCGTGTGGGAGTCTGCATCCTTTCCCTCCAGCACACCAAGCAAGAGAGGGACTGAAGAAATTAGTCCCATGTAGGCTCCAGCTCACTGTTGGCAATTCATCACAATGCAAGGTGCAGCTTTTCTTTCAAGTACAGCCCCTGTTTAAGATTTGTCAGTTCAGCTTTTGTTAGCACAAAACAAAAGCTTGTCAGTTTTATGGCACAGATAATCCCCTGTCTCTGTGCCTTGGAGTTGTAGCAGAGACCAAAGCAAAGCCTGAAATGACATTGTGCCATTAAAGTCAATTAATGTCCATGCAGTTAACATCATCATAAACAAGTGATAACCAGAATCCTCAGCTGACACTTAAAGTTTAAAGCTGTTGTTTGGCATTTTCAAGTCTATGTGCTGTCTAATGACCCCTCTGAGCACAATTACTGTATAAACTGAACAGAATGTATTGAATAAATATGCCAACTTCACCTTCTCTTTCTAGAGTTATAATAGTGAAATTTTAGTAGCCTTGAGATTATGTTATTTGAGAAGATGCTATTTCTCTCTTAATTGACTCTGCAGACACTCGTCTGTGGTTCAAGAAGATATACATAAATAGATAGGGATATATCTTCCACTGGAAAATAGTTTATATGCAGGTCTGAAGAAATCTAACCTAAGTATTAATGCTTACTGGTGCTTATACCTCCAGACTGCCTACTTGGTATCCAGGAGAAATACACAGGAATTGAAATTTTTTGCAGGTTAGCACAAGAGATTGCAGCTTTGCAACTTGGACAAAAAACTAAACACTAGAAAATTCCTTCCTGTTTAGAACAGCTATTTAGCAGAATCCATGCCAATCTGCCCATGTTCTTAGGGTGTGAAATCAAGTGGTTTTCCACTTTCCTGTTTTGATGATATTGGAGGTAGCAACTGAAACAGGATTAGTGCACTTTGCGGAACTGAATGATTTGAGAGTCTTGCAAACAGTTTCCAGGCTCACAAAGCTTCACATACTCACAAATATATGCATGTATCTTTTCCAAAGAAACACCATAATCATGATGTATAAGTTTTTCCATAATGCCTTAAGATACAGATGCACTTTTCCTTAATCCAAAAGCAAACTCTCTTGTAAGCAATCCGTGCAGCTGAAATGGTGAAACTAGGTAGAAAGACACTAATGCTACCAGCAGAGCCTCTGTTCCAATTCAGTTGTAGGCAATGGCCAGTCTGTAAAGGCTGCCTTGGTGACAATTAGACATTACACCAAACAGTGGGAATGGAGGACAGAAAACTGGGTATTTTCTCAGCATAGCTTCCCTCAAGCAAACTAAACCTTTATATAGTAGCTCAAATGGTTACATTTGCTTCACTGAAGTACTATAGTTCTCTCTAAGAAGCCTAAACTGCTGGAATGATTTCATGATTTGCCAGAATTTGAAGAATTTCTGACTTCCTTCATTTCCCAAATGCTATCCTGCATGCTTTTCTTCTTCTGCAGGGAAGCATCCTTCAATTCTCAAGGCCAGATGGAAATGGGATACTGCTCAGTAGTTCCTTATTGAGTAGAGAGTTAAGAGTTTGGATGGGTGACATCTTTTTTTTCTCTCTGGAAATGGCAGAGATCTAGAGATACACCTCTAGAATTCATATAAGTACTTTTGTTCAAAATGTATCTGGAAGATAAATCGAATATAAACGCAAGTTTATTGTAGTGCATGACTAACAAAAGAGTTAATAATAATTAGTTACTTGTTGTGAATGTAAAATACTTAAGGAGTGAAAGGTCCAGCCAAGGATTCTTTAACGTACTGAAGAGTGTTTCATGTTTTACATTAACTAAACTGTTATCTCCAATACCTTCGGATATAATTTGGCATCACTGCTAGATTTTTGGGTTTGTTCTTTGACCAAAAGCACTCTGAACAGAACAAGTACCGACAACTGAAATACCCTTTCATTTCTTGTAAATGTATTACCCTCAAGGCCTGAGCAAGGATGTATTTGAGCAGTCACAAACATCCACTGATGCATCCATGATATTTAGTTTAATAATAGCAATTAAGCTTTGCACTTTTTTCTGTGATAATGTACCTTGCAATTAATAACCTTTGGTTTAATGAAATTGCAGGGAGGAAGGAGAAAGTAGCATCTTCTGTCATACTCTTTTTCTTTAGTTAGGATGGGTTCCAATCAGCAAATTGACAGGAATATTTAAGTAGAGACAAAGTTTATTAAAATCACCAATGAGTACCACAGACCATTTAGAAAATATCTAGTCAATTGATAAGGACATATTTAATTAACTTTTCCTTAAAAAGCTCTTTGCGTAGTCAGTTGCAATGTTCTGGAGAGCGATAATCTTCCTGTACTTGAAGCAACCAAAATTTGGATTGGCAGTGGAACTGGACCAGCACAATTCATAATGGGTTTTGGCCTTTCATCTTCATGCTTTGCATACCGCGTATTTGATTTTTTAAAGAAACGTCATAGTGCAAATGATAAAAACTCATCACATGGTCAACATAATCATATGTATGTATTTAGACACACAGAGTAAACTTCTTGGCTTGTGGCACCAATGTCAGTTTTGTGCTACAGTATGGTAGCTGTTCCTGCAAAACCTCTGGGGTAGGAGTCTTTGGAATTGCTGTTATTCTGCAGACATTGGCAGAAACCCTCCAGTCCCCTCGTCCAGCACTTCTAAAATACACTGAACTCTGTCCCTGTTTCTGGAACCTGGTTTTGTCCCATTTGGTACTGGGATTAGCCTAACAGGTGTGTAATTCTTTTCCTTCAGAGGATAAGTGCTTTTGCAATAAGATCAAAAAACTTTCATGCAGATGAATGTTTCTCTTATCAAGGAGCTTGCAAGGGAAGATTATGGACAGTTACCCCTAATATACCAGGCAATGGAAGAATTTATCAGCATTTATCTCCAAAAGCCAAGAACACTTAACATTTTGACATAAAACTGCACTGGCCTGGGAAAGACACACCCTCTCTTCTTCTCAGGTCTTTTATCATCCCTGGCCCCCACACTGTGGGATCTGCAAGAACTTATCTTTTCTCATACCAGGGAGACTTCCTCTGGAATGCAGGAGGAGAAAACATCTAAAGCTATCTCTGGGAAAGATGCCTCTTTCCAGGCTGGAAAGCTTTCTTAAGTGACAAAAACCCTCACCTCCTTGCAATCATTCTTCTGGAAGGTTTTTCTATACTTAAAGAGCTCACTCTCAAATGTCTTACACTTTCTTGGGAAAAAAGTTAGATTTTGAGTTTTGCATGTTGAAGGCCATTGAAGAAATTACCTCCTCTCACCCCACTATACTTCTGGTATCATCTTAATCATGGAAATGGAACTGTGATATATATAATTATTCAAGAAGATTGTGGATTGTTGAGGGAGTATTCTACCTGCTGAAGTGTGCATGATACATAGTGTACCCCAAATATGAATATTTACAGACCAGGGATGTGCTGTATACAAATCATCCTTCTACCTGTGTTGCTGTATTAGGGAGGGGTTCGAGACATACTGAAACTTGGAACCATGACACCGTTAAAAGCTTAACAAAAACCAATATTTATTACCAAGAGGTGGTCAACAAAACGAACAAACCCAAAAGGGAGGAAGGAGGAGAGAAATAAGCCCCCAGCACGATCTCCCCAGTTACCCAGCTGTTGCCCATAAAGTTATCTTACTAACCTAGCATGCCTATAATTACCAATAGCAGAAGCTGCATCCTTGGAGAGTCAGTAAGTTCACAAACTGGCAGGCGTCCCTGCCAAAGGCAACGTTGTCCTTGAAGTAAAGCTAGCTCCCTTCCAAGAAAGCACTATCTACTTTTATACAATTAACTGAGTGACCACAACCTCCCAGGTGTGGCCAGCACCGCCCAGCCCGAGGCCCTCAGTCCCACCCCCCGTTATGTCAGTGCATCTCTTCTGCGCAGGCGTGAGAACTTTGGAAATCCCCTCACGCACGCGCAGTATGCTTTGGGGGTCTTTCTTAATTGAGTCTGGAGGTGCTACTTCATCCTCCTCCTCCTCAAATTCTCCTTCAAGCGACCTTGGAGGACAATTAGCCAATCACACAACACCAATTAAAACAGTTTATACAGAAGTTTTCCCTCCAAGGACGAATTCACTGTTTTATCAGTGAACTTGGCAGGGAGAGTATAAACTACTGCAGGTGGCTGGGGCCAAACACAGACCAAAAGTATGAGCATAAATTCACCCCGGTACAGTTGCCCTTTCCCAGATGTGACATTATAGTCATAAATCTACTTCAGTTTGCTTTTGCCCTTGAATTTAAGTTTAAATTCAGAATGTAAATATGCTTGCAGGATACCCCAGGCACCTTTCTTTTCCTTACTGATTTTTTCCATGCATCTAAAACATCTTTTGATATATTTTGAGTATTTTACTTTTCTTCCTGATCTTCTGATTTTCTTGAAGGGTTTATCTCAGAGTTTGACTCTTTGCTTTGTTGTCCTTTTAGTTCCCCTGTACAAAAAATATATCATAGAATGGTTTGGGTTGTAAGGGACATTAAATTTCATCTTTTTTGCTTGCCACGTTGATATGGTTTCAAGCTGGCTCCCTGCCAAGTCTCCAAACCTTACCACCAGAAGTCGTCCCCCCGCCCAAACCTCAGGGAGAAGAGGGAGAAAAAAACTAAGAAAAACCCGAAACGAGAGAGAAACAACCAAAGTGAGATATATAAATATATTTACACTTATATACAATTAAAATATACAATTTCACAAGGGAAAGGGAAGGGGGAAGGGAAAGGGAACAAAACTAAAATAAAATATATAGATATCCCAAGACCCAATATCTAACAACTAAAAAGTTAGCAAAGAAAAAAAAAAATAGCTCACTACTCCCCTGGGACAACCGAGAGTCGCTCCGGAACGATCGCCGGCAACCTCTGTCTCCCAAGGTCGGCAAGGCCTCACCAGGCCTCACTCCCCAACACGGCAGACTCAACAGCAGGGAACCTGCACCTCCAAAGCCGCCGGAAGGAAAGAGAGCGAAGGCCTCTCCTCCTCTCTTCTTATAATCTGGCTTACGTAAAAATCGTAGGGAATACTGGGTAAATCTGGACCCTTCCTTGGTTACAAACTGGTCACCAAGGAAGGCCTAGCCCAAACCACCACACACGTGGAGGGACACTTTTCACTAGACCAGGTTGTTCCAAGCCCTGTCCCACCTGGCCTATATATACTCTTTTCCTTGTATTCTCCCCTGCTGCCTGACTGGTAGCAGCAATGTGGGAGTGAGCAAGGATGCTGGCTCCATCACCAACATCCAGCTTGGTTGGTAATAGAACATTTTTGGATAAACCTAAGGGAAGAGGCACAAAGGAGTTTGATTATCTAATGCTGCTGCTTAGTTTAACATCCTAAGTATAATTTCGGTCATGTGCACCTGTATTGCAGCTCTTCGTGTGCTTTGTTTCCATGAATGTCAGCCTTCCTGTGGCAAGAAGCAGAATTTAAATAGTGCTGCTACTAGAGGAGCAGTTAAACTGTAATTCATAAATCAGGGTCGGTCTGGTAAACTGAGAGCTGACTCCTCTACTGAGCACGTTACATGGAACTGCTGCCATCCATCTAACAGTGGGAGCTGTGCTGGCAAAACCAAAACCATCCTCCTTTCCAGACAGCCCTCTAAAAGTTCTCTTTACACGTATTTTACTTGTTCTAAAGCATAAACTGCTTTTTCAGGCTTTATTGATTATGTTATACTTTACAAACTACTTTAGAAAGTTTGACTTCAGGCACTGGCTTTATAAATTGGCCTTTTTGTTTACTAAGAGTTTTGCTTCTTTGTACAGGTTTTGAAAGATTTTTGGAATGGTGTGATTTGAGACCATGATGTATCTAAAATAGTGTGGTACTATTTCATAATTCACTGTGATGTATCTAAAATACAGTTAGTTTTATACAGTTTCATAATACTTTCATGAATGTATTACTCTGATCTCCTTCTAGTAACCCTATTTTTGTGGCACTATCTTTTGCAGTATAATTATGCAAATAACTAATTAAATTAAATTTTTCAAGCTAGGTGTACCGGACTACAAATTACCAATGATAAAATAAACACCTAAGTGCAACTAATGCATAGATGTCGAAATGAAGATTAAATGCCAGAAAGAATATTTAAATACAAGAATAATGACAGTTCAGTAAGTGAAAGAAATATAGGCTTATTTAGAATGTTTTGTGCATGTGTTCATTCCTTAAGGTCACTTAAAAATAAGAAATCCAGGACAGCATGAAAAGTGGTGAGAAAACATGGTTTAATGTAACAAGTGAAGAACAGTATTCCTCAAGTGGAGAGTGTTTTTCAGTCTTTAGGCGTGTTCTAAGAAAAATGTATGAGATGATCTTTACTGGGCAATACTTTGTATTATTCTTATCTGAAAATGAGAGCACAGTTTAATATGCCATTAGAGTGTGAGTTAAATATGCAGTAAGCATACTGATTCTTCAGTTCACCACTTAAAAGTAAAGGGTAATGGGTAAATACAGGGCATGTCTTGATTGGAGGCCACTGGAGTTATGATGACTGTATGGTTGACTGAATTACACTTGTTACTGTAGTGGAGTGATAGGAAATGTAATCATGCTCTTTAGTGCATGCCTTCAATTACTACCTAGACCTTCAATGAGGCAAATAAATGAGTTGCTGTTCATCTACTTGGCACAGGTGTCACCAGCAGAGATTTATCTTATGGCACTCAATGTCTTCTGGTGTCTGTTCAAGAGGGATGCAAACTGCTTGTGAAGACCAGGCTTCCTGGAATTCCTCTTCCTTCTCCAAATTCATGACTGTTCTGCAAACTTTCTGGACTTCCAAAACACAATTTTTTTACTGTCTTTTCTTGATTACTTGGATTCTGTTACCCTCAAGACAAGTCTTGACAGGTCTTGACTAGTCTGGCATGTGCTGTGGTGGCAATGAGGCAGGTCTTACTCCAGGCAGCAGGTTGCAGTAGGTGTATCTGATATTCCTTCCAACTAACAGATCTATAAAATTATAAAGTGCCTGGAGACTCCAGCAAATTCACATAATTCTAGTGAAACCCCACAACAACCAGCTCCATATTATCTTGCTTTGTCTGATGTCAGAAGAGCCATCAGGGAGGAGGGAGTATGAGAATAGTAAAGCATATGGATGCTTTCACTGGTTTTATCCCTCAGGAGATTTTGTTTTACCAATATGCAAAATAGGAGTGAAAGGAATAAGCAAAAGGTACGTTCATAAGGAGCATATTAGCAGTTATCAGCAAGTCGACATGCATTGGAAAGGCAAGATACTAGTCATTGTAGAAACTGTAAATAATAAATGCAGTTATGTCAAATAACTGGGTATGACATCAGTTAAGTAAGATTAATTTTGCTTTTAACCTGTGGTTTGTCCTGTTTCAATTTTCTGTGATGAGCACTTATGTTCTTGTACATCTTTGTGGGGCTTAAAACTACCTATTCATCCTCATTCTCATTTACCTAATTCAATAAGAACCTGGTGTTGTGTTCTGGATTTAGCTATAAACTGCCCAGAGTGGTTAAATTTTTATTTAAGACCTTTTAAAAGCTTTTTGGTTCGTTATAACCTCTAATTAGCATCCGGAGAAAAAGTCACATACACTTCTCTAAGAGAAATTATTTTTAATTTAGTGAGAAAAATAGGATATTTTGGCAAAAGGTTTTTACAGGTGTAAAATCTCACTCATGGCGAGGCTTCGCGAACGAAGATTTGGGAAGGCTCTATCCACATTCCCTACAGGCACGTTGGTGGCTTATGAGGCCAATACATGACAGACATATCCGATTGCAAAAGGCACAGCAGAAAGACTCCTTAGGAGGTGTATTCTGCAATTTACGGTTCTTTCTGCGCTGCCTTTTTTCCTCGAGAGTGATCCTACGTGTGTTCTCGAAGGAGACAGCTGCGTTATA